>NW_007233280.1:33534-258488 GCF_000164805.1 Carlito syrichta | reverse complement strand
GGCTGCGGTGGCCCGGAGCGGTCACTGCACTCCAGTCTGGGCGACAGAGTGAGACTCCAACTCAAAAAAAAAAATAAAATAAAATAAAATAAAATTCATTTTTATATTAATCTTATTTCCTATGCAATAATCTTGTAGTGTATCAAATACAAAAGATACAGTTAGAGTTAAACAGTTCTACATTGATTCTGAGCATGTTACATATTATTCATTATTTATCATTGTTTAAGTCTATGTAACAGTGTCATACAAGTGTACTGAAAGCATTTGAAAATTATTATTTTTTATCAGCTTGAACTTTTTCCCCATAAATAACATAATTGTGCATAAAATATTAGCCACAATTATTTTTATGTGTATTGGTGATGATATGACTACCACATGTCTTAGATCATCTTTCTTCTGGAAAGACTCACAGATAGACACTATTAATTACATAGGTGTATGGCAAATAGGCATCTTAAGTCTTGAGAGATGAAGTTAAAAGTTTTTTTTCCTATTTTAATTTAATGAGACACAGAGCTTTTGCTTTGCCAGCAATATTTTTGTTTGCTTTTGTTTTTTTCTGCATAATTACTGGTATAGTGAGATAAATCTTAGTAGGAAGAAAGTAGGTAAATTTGTACAGAACAGTTAGAAAACTCTGGGAAATGGATTGAGATAACAGCTTTATTTAAATGTTAACATTTATATTATATACACACCATGGAATGCTATTCAGTCATAAGAAATAACAAAATAATGTCTTTTGAAGACACTGGATGGAATTGGAGACCGTTGTTCTAAGTGAAGTAATGCAAGAATGGATAACCAAGTACAGCATATTCTCACTTATAAGTGAGAACCAAGCTAACAGTCTACAAAGGCGTACAGAATGGCATAAAGGACATTGGAGGCTCCAAAGGGGAGAATGAGAAGTGGGGAGGGATGAAAAATTGCCTAATGGATACAATGTACACTAATGAGGGTGATGGGTGCACTTAAAGCCTGGAATTCATCACCACTATACAAAGCAGCCATGTAACCAAAGATAATTTGTACCCCCAAAGCTATTAAAATCAAGAAAACTTTATTTCAAAATACAAAATGAAGAAAATATAATCAATGTTAAATTTTCTAGAATATCTCGGATCAACTCCTACATTTTTGGATCTATATGCATGTTTTAAGTTGTGTAATATATATACATTTCTTAATTCATTCAATGATCAGATGAATAGGAATCAGAAAACTTAAAACATTATTATTACTTTACTTGTAAAGTAAATGTACTCAAAATTGCACATAATTTTATTTAAACTTACCTCAAATAAGAGACTAGTGCACTTGTCACAAGTTGACAATGAGCAGACATATTAATATTTTTCAGGAACATGTAGCTAATGCTCTATTTTTCCCACCTGTTTTTCAGTAGAATTCTCTCTCTGTCACTTGCTCTTTCTCTGTTCTCATTTTCAATCATCTGAGTTAGATCCTGATATGTCTGTCTTACTGAGATAAAATTATAATCCTGCAAAACTGAAACTCTGTACTCACCTAACAATTCTCCTTTTCCCCCTCCTTCTAACCTTTGGCAACCACCACTCCACTCTTTCTTTTTTACTTTTCTTCTTTATTTTTTTGAGTTGGAGTTTCTGTAGCTCAGGCTGGAGTGCAGTGACACACTAACTGCCACCCAGGGTCGACCTGCTGGGCTTCAGCAATCCTTCTGCCTCAGCCTTCCAAGAAGTCAGAACTACAGGCGCGTGCTACCATGCCCAACGAAATTTTTATTTATTGTAGAGATAAGGTCTCACCAAGCAATCCACTCGCCTCAGCCTCCCAAAGTGCTGGAATTACAGGCTGAGCCACCAAGATTGGCCCACTCTATTCTGTTTCAAGAATTTGACTACTTGAGATATCTCATATGTGGAATCACACAGTGTTTATCTTCTCATGACTGGCTTACTTCACTCTGTAGAAGATCCTCACTCATTCATATTGTAGCATAAGTCAGTATTTTTTCAATAGAATTTAGAATGCCATATTACATTAGTATGTTTGCCAAAAGATGACATAAGCAATTCAGATTTTTTTAACCTTTTAAAGCAAAAAACAAACAAACAAAAACACACTTATTTGTAAATGATACTTATAGAGAGCCCTGTTATGTAAAGTTGGCAATGATGATCATTTAAGTATAATTTTATGTACATTTTTTATTTTATAATATTTTAAACAATTGAGTTCAGTCATAACAATTATTTCAATGGTATCATGTCACAGCATGCTATTAATTCACTTTTTCATATGAGTATTAGCTCCTGTTGTGTGCACAGATTTAGCAGATACTTTCAAACCTTTACCTGAGTGCATGTCACATGTATCATTTTCCACTTGTGTGAAAAACAGGAAAATAATTTTCTTCCTATTAGGTGAAATATTTAAGAAAATGTTTACATTATGCAAGAATAACATCTGGAAAGGATGTATTATAATATTTACAAACGAAGGAAGAAATATTTTTGGTGCCCACAACAATAATATATAGTTTATAAAATTGGTGGAGAGTTGATAAAGGTTCATCTGTAGTTAACAAAAGACTGATCTCAAACTAAACTTGAAGTTTTCAACCAGGGTGGATAGCAGTAGAATTCATTTTTTTTTAAGACAAAAACACTTAAATGAAATCACTAGTTTTCAGAGAAGATACAGTTAGTTCAAAGAATCTTGGGTATTGGGGACTTATGTGTCATTCAAGTGAAAATGGGGGGCCAAAGACATATATACAAATCCAGAACGTAAGAGAGTCAGGTCTTACAGACATTGATTTAAAAGTTAGGACAATCTGGTCTTAGAGATATTGATTTGAAAGTTATCAGAGTACAAGGAAAAACCTATGGAATAAAAAGAATGGAGAGTTTAGTTGTGAACAGACTGAGCCTACTCCTTAATCACAGTTAATCTACAATCTAGTGAATCAATCCAAGAATAATTAAGAATTGACTATATACTTAAAAAGAACAATTGATGCAAAGGTCTGCTCAATTCCTCTAAAGACTCTGTGGAAATAAGCTTGAATAAAAATTTATCTTGTAGGATGCCCTTAAGTAGTATTTAGGCAAACCTTTCATGATAGTTATCTTTCTAGACACCTCTTAACTGAAAATAATGTTATATCTCCCCAGTATATACACAATGTTTTACCCATATGCTCAAAATATTTTATGTAAATGTCACTCATATTATTTTTCTCATTGTATTATAGTTATTCCTTGTCTGCCTTCACTAATTGTAAAATATTAGTTTTATTCCTAAGTCTAGCACCCAGGAGTAACTTCATTAACTATATAGTGGTCCATTAATTTGCAACCTTGAAAAAAATAAAATTGTGACTTACAACAAATGTTTACTGAGTTAGCAATATACTTAAAAATGGAACAATTTCCTCACTGCCTCGCTATTTATATTCCTGATCTCCCTACTTATCAGTTACCATGATTCCTCCATTTGATCAGTCTTTCCTATTGTAAAAGCTCCTTTTGATTTGCATAGCCTATAGATAGAGCTTGTTCAACTATGCAGAGTAAGGATATAGTTTCCTGTTGTTTCTTCATGCTTTAAATTGAGATTGATCTAGGTTCAGAGAAATGACTTTATTTAATGTAACTATTTCCCTACACACATGGGGATTTCAATTTCTTTGTGCATGTTTTAAAACAGTGTCTCTGATGGAAAATGCAAATGCAAATTTAAAAATGACCTCTTTTGCTCTTTTGATATCTTCTTTACATAAGATAACAAATGCCTGAGAAATGGTCCTACATTTTCTATTTCCTTCCATTTTTCATAAATATGCTTAACAAAACGGCTTTTAAAATATTTTTTAATTATTTTAAAGATGTGGGGTACAAAGATTGGGTACATAAGTGGTATGTACAGGTGATGTTTGGGTCTCTCATTGGACCTCACTTCGCCTGGATTAGAACCAGGCACTCTTATTGATGTTATCTGCCCCTCCCACACACACACCCTGGCAATGTACCACTACTGCCAATCCTCTTCTTGTAGTATTATGCTAGGTGTTCAGAGTCCACTTATGAGTGAGAATATGTGGTACTCAATTCTTTGTTTCTGTGATGGATCACTGAGTATGATTGACTCTAAATCCATCCAAGTTGCTGTGAAGTCCATAATTTTGTCCTTCTTTGAGGCTGCATAATATTCCATCATGTATATGTACCATATTTTTTTTATCCAATCCACTTTCTATGGGCAGCACAGTTGGTTCCATGTTTTTGCTATTGTGTACAGCACAGCAAAAAACATAACTGCACAGATAATTTTTTTGTAGAATGATTTGAGTTCTTCTGGTTATATTCCCAGAAAGGAGATTGTTGGGTTGTATGGAAGGTCAATTTCTAATCCTTTTAGAAATTGCCACACTGTTTTCCATAGAGGTTGAGCTAGTTTACAATCCCATCAACAGTGCAGAAGTGTTCCATTTTCTCCACAACCTCACCAGTATCTGTTGTTTTATTAATGATGGCCATTTTTACTGGAGTTAGAAGGTTTAATTTGATTTGGATTTGCCTTTTTCTGATCATTAGTGAGGCTGAGCATTTTTTCATGTGTCTGTTGGCTGTTCTTATGTCTTTTTTTGAGAAGTGTCTATTCATGTATTTTGTCCACTCTTTAATGGAACTGTGTTTCTTTCTTTCAGCATGTTTGAGTTCCTTATAGATCTTAGATGTTAGGTCTTTGTCAGAGATACAATTAGCAAATATTTTTTCCCATTCTGTGGCTATCACCCCACTCTCTTGGTTTATTTTGCTTTCAGAAGCTTTTAAGTTTGATGAGTCCCACCTGTCTGTCTTAACTCTTATAGCATGAAAACTTGGAGTTTTGATTAGGAATTGGTTGCCTATTACAATTTCCATGAGGGTGTCTATTGTGTTTTCTAAGATTCTTATAGTTTGAAGTTTTATGTTTCTGTCTTTGGTCCATTTAGTGTTGATTTTTGTGTATGGTGATAGGTAGGGGGCCTGTTTCAATATTCTGCATGTGGCCAACTAGTTTTCCTAGCTCTATTTATTGAATAGGTTCTCCTTTCCCCTGTAGTTGTTAGTGGAGACTTTGTCGAAAATAAGTTGGTTGAAAAATTGAAGTTTTGCTTCCAGAATCTCTATCCTATTCCATTGATCTATATGCCTATTCTTTACCAATACCAGGCTGTTGTGATTATTGCAGTCTTATAATAAACTTTAAAGTCTGGAAGTGTGATATCTCCCACTTTGTTTCTTTTGATGAGGATTGTTTTGGCTATTTGTGATCTTTTTTGTTTCCATATGAATTTCTTTATTGTTGTTTCTAGGTCTGAGAAGAATGATGAAGGTCATTTAATGGGTATTGCATTGAATCTGTAGATTGTCTTGGGTAGGATGAACATCTTAACCATGTAATTCTTCCAATTAATGAATATGGAATATTTTTCCTTTTGTTTGTGTCATCTTTGATTTATTTGAGCAATGTTTGTAGTTTTCATTGTAAAGGTCTTTCACTCCTCTGTTTAGGAAGACGCCCAGGTATTCCATTTTGTGTATGTGTGGCTATTGTATTTGGTGTTGTATTTTTATTTGGTTCTCTCCCCCTTTGTTGTTGGTATATAAAAATGTGATTGTCTTTTTCACACTCATTTTGTAGCCTGAGACTTACCAAAGTACTTTTATCAGTGCAAGGTGGTTTCTGACTGATTCCTTTGGATTAGCCAGTTATAGGATCACATTGTCCACAAAAAGAGAGCTTAATTTACTGTTTTCCTATATGGATACACTTGATTTCCTTCTCTTGTTTGATTGCTCTAGATAGAACTTCCAACACTATATTGTCCAGGAGGGGTGAGAGTGGTCAGCCATGTCTTGTTCTGGTTTCCAGGATGAATGCTTCCAATTACTTTCCATTTAGTAATATGCTGGCTGTGGTTTTATCATTGATGACTCTTACTGTTTTGAGGCATGTTAGCTCTATACCTAGATGTAGGACTTTTAAAATATTTTAGCATATACAACACTCTCCTATGTTCCCATTTTTCTAAACCGGTTCCTGAAGTCCACAATGTTATTCAATTCATCTTGGTTATACATCACAACTGCTATCTTTTGTACATCTCTTTAAAAACTTGGCTCAGAGAATAAACTCTGCAATCACATCAGTTGCTTTTGCTTTTTTTCTCTCTTTTGTTCCTGTTTTACTTTTTTGGTTTGCTTCATTATTTGTTTTGGGAATAAGACTGAGTGAATCAGAAACAGTATTAGTAAAGTTTTGGTATCCTGATATCTAAGAGTAACCCAAGCCTCTGCCAGTGTCTGAATCTAAGCCTGATACTTTGACACATTTCATTAGAGTAAAAGTTTAAAATGTGCACTTTTTAAAGCACGTACTCTTCCTTTCTCATTTTGAATGAAATATAGCAAACTGCTTATTAGAAAAGGTTATTTATAAGATTTTTAGACACCTGCAATGCAATCTGTTTGAGGATTATTACAATAGCTTGATTTAAATATCAATTTTGTCAGTTTGAAGAATTAGATTTCTACAATATATCAAAATTGACTTCAGGTGCTTAATAAGATGACAAACTAATGTGGGATGCTGACTCTCAATTGTAACCCTAGAGATGCCATAGGAGGGAGAATAACAGAGTTGACATATTCATATAACAGTTTCTGAAAAATCATAAGAAAGAAATTGTTTTGGTCTCAAAAAGGTTGACAATGGCATCCAAGAACTATGGAGTGGTTGGTGGGGTAATGGATAGGACAGAACCTTTGTGTTGTGCAAAGTTTTGACTGTTACACTGAACTAAGCCTCTCATATCTAACACTGTCATCAATAAAATTGTCAGCCATCTGAGAGGTGGATGTTACGTTTCTGAAGATCTCATAATAAAATGGACAGTACTTAACCATTTCTCCAGAACTCGTCAATGTGGGATGATACAACCTAAGGAAACAGCTGGACTAGAAGTACAGGAAGCTCCTGGCTAGGCAGTTTTTCCTACTGAGGGGTAAATGAGTATGTTTTTCCATCATTTCCAGATGGGACCTTAAGAAAGATGCTGTCAGAACTGAGTTGCCTCCCACTCCTACAGGGTGTTATCCAGGTAACAACTTAATATTGGAGAACAGAATTCAAGAAAAAATAATCATCAGAGAAAAAGAAGGATTTTATGTGGAAAATATAAGATTTTCTCAATAAAATACAATTACTACAAACATATATTGAGAAGAGCAATTTAAATCAGCAAATGCGGTTGGAAGTTTTAGCAGACACTTCTCAAAAAATTATAGAAAAGGGAGTTAAAAATTAATAAAGCTATTGAAGATTTGGATAATTTAGTAATTATCTAGAATTAATAGGCATATGTTTACAACAACAATGTGTACTAATTGACCACACTTGTAACTTGACAATATTAACTAAGTCTCAGGTCATAATGACACACCAAAGACTTTAAAAGAAGACCTAAAAAACATAACCACACAATATTTTTTGATTGAAATCTTATATTAGGTGCCGATAAGAAAGAATACATTGAAAACTAACAATTGCAAAGTAAAATAAAATAAAATTAACTCTTGCATTAAAGGAACAAACCAGAAAGGAACTATTTGGTCTTAACAACCAAGATTCAAATCAAGTCTGTGATCCAATATCGAGAAATTCACCTTCTCTGACCTCTGAGCAGAATTTAAAGTCATTGAAAATTTCTTTTTTCTTGAAACACAATTCTTTCCTTGACTTCTTTGACAATAGCTTTATCTTCCCAGCCTATTTCTTCAGTCTTTTTGCAAGCTAATCCTCAGTACTCCCATTAAATTTTCTGATTGTCCGGGAGTGGTAGCTTAAGCCTGTAATTTCAGCACTTTGGGAATCTGAGATGAGCAAATTGACTGAACTCACGGGATCGGGAACAGCCCGGGAAACTTGGCGAGTTCTCATCTCTACAGTAAATCAAAAAATTAGCAGGGCATGGTAGCAACATGCCTGTAGTTTCAGTTACTTGAAAGGCTGAGGTGGAGGGATCACCTGAGCCCAGCAGGTGGATGCTGGGGTGGTCGTGAGCATGCCACTGTACTCCAGCTTGGGCAGCGGAGTGAGACTTCCACTCAAAAAAAAAAGAATGTTCTGATCCCTCAAGATCAGCGCTAGATCCTATTCTGCACTTTACCTCTTCCTTATACTTAGATACATTCATCCTATACCTGCCTTTAATGTTCAGAGCTTGTAAAATACTTCCAAGTTCATACTTTTATCTCGCACTTCTCTTAAGTGCCAGACACCTCTACTCGTTGCCTATTTGACAACTCTACTTGATTATTTAAAGGCAGATGATATTCAAGACCCTAACAAGTCCTTGTGACCTTGATCTCTTAATCAGATTCCCCTCCAGTGTGATGCTGATAACAATATCTAATACATTAATGTATTATATTACTGAAACCTTAGCATATTTCTATAAATGCTAATAGGATTTTATACAGTATACTTTCTATATACTTGCAAACATTACTAGCAATTTATTTATGTAATTTTGTGGATTTTTCAAAGCTATCTTGTAACCTGGGTATTAATTGTAGTCCCAAGTTACAGACTGTGAAGGTGATTCAGAAAGTTTTTGTAATTACCTCATAGTTAAATAATTAAAAAGTTGCCTAAATGAACTATGAACTCAAGTAATCTGATTCCAGAGCCCTCACCAGTGTATTCAGTTATGAGCACTTCAATACATATAACAAGCAATTTCCTAGTCCTGCCTATCCTATTCACTAAATATTGTATCATTGTATCATTGAGAAGATGTAGATTGCTGTAACAACTAGTTCCCCAAGGTGTAATAAATCAATCCAACCTATATAATATTGAGTTCAGAAAATATTCCAAGATGAGACTCACCTGGTAGGCAGGTGTTCTTTCTCATATGGTGTTTCTGGGATGCAGTCTAGTTTTATCATGTAGCTCTCCCTTTCCTGATAACTTTATTGTATTAAGCTGGTAAAGGGAAAGTGCATGAAGGAGTATATGTTGAATAATTTGTGGGCTGCTCTTGGAAGCAGCTCACATCACTCTGCTCAGATACTATTAAGTAGCATCTTATTTGATGTCACTCCTAACTGAAGAAACAGTTTGCAAATCTAAAATAGCTGTCAACAACTATTGTACTGGTACATGTTACTATCACTTTTCATGTTTTAGCCTAACCTAATAATGTTTTCTTGCTTAAATCCTTTATATTTATTTTGAGATCTAAATCCTGGCAGGGCTTTGGCCTCCGCTCACACTGTTGACCTCATCATCCTTAATAGTTTTTTTTTTTTCTTTTCCTGGCCCAGAGGTACAGATAATTTTTGTATCTGTAAAACATGTCTTGCCATCCAGTCACCTATCTTTGTGCATGTTGTTTATCTTCTTAGCATACCATCCCATCTTCCTTCTTGACTCATTCTAACACATTTCATATCCAGCAATAGCTTTAATTCCTTAGGAAAACTTCCATGACTTCACTTTAAAGCAAGTCCAAAATTTTGAAGACTGCCTTTCTCATATTCATGCTAAATAATATTTTCCCTGCCTCATAACATTATTATGATTCATTTCAATAATTTGGGGGAATATTAGACCATTCCAGGATGAACAGAAAAATGTTTGTTCTTGACTTTTTTTTTCCTGTTTATCTGGTGCCAGCACAGTGTTTGGCTTATTCTACAGATGCAGAAACATATCTCTCGAAATCAAAAGAATGGCCATTTAATTTTCTTCTCTATACTTCTCCTTTTTTCATGTGCTTTAGATGTATGAACTATCTTAGCTGACCAAATAATTCTTATGACTAATGTGTGAGCACATTTCAAAATGAGTGAGATCATGAAGACCTACTAAGAGATAAGATTGCTCTGGACCAGGAAAGCTCCTCAAATATCGTCTTGGGAGTTGCACATCTGATTTCCTTACTTTAGCTACTAGCATTTGTATATAATAAACTAAAAATATATGCGGGTATCCCTTCTTGAGTATTTATGACACGCCAGTAACTTACAAAGCACACTTGTGCATTATCTCATTTAATTTTTATACTATAATAAGTACTAATGTTTTATGATGTAATTAGGGAGAAGTTGAGTAGCTTGTTGAAGATCACAGAGTTACTCTGCAGCAGAGCCTGCATTCCAGAGCTCATCTGTCTTTACTGCTTTCTTTGTTGGAGATTATCAAAACAGACTTCCCACATTTTACCACATGGACACATGATTCAGTCTTCAGACTTAGAGACAAGTGAAATCACTAGGAAAATATCTATCATTTGAGGTCTGGAAGAAATCCTTTCGTGAAGATTTCCTTCTCATTCACCAACATACAGCATGACTGCAGAGTAAATTAACAGTAAGGAAGCTGGCCTATTTGAGCCCTGCTCCTAAGAAAATCGATAAATTGAGCAGTAAATTTTACCTATAAGCAGTGGCAACACCATGACTACATTTCTTACTGCTCATATAAAATCAACAATTCACAGAATAAAGAATTTGTTTTTAGTGTAAGGTCTGGGGGGGCAGAGTGGGAAGTGGTTCTAAGAACAAAAGTGAAAGAACCTTTATGAAGAGAAAATTTTTCTAAAGTAGTAGAAGTAAAAAAAATTCAGAGAGTGCCTGACTTTGATTTTCACTTGAGAAGTAAGTACCTCCAAATTTCTCTAAGTAGATGGTAAGGAAGTTGAAACCAGGAAGTATGATTTTCTGTGGGACTTAAGAGAGGCTGTAGAGGTGTCTCATAAGTGAAGAAAAAAAAGAAGCAAAAATAAGAGAAACTATTCTCCAACAAAGAGTGGAGGGTGAGTTTGTGTGCCAATATCCTAAATTTTATGGTGATACCAATATTTTGATTATGGGTTATATTGAAACAAACTCCAGCACAGTTTCTTGTCAGGATCTGGTATTATACATATTGGTTCTTCTAACTTGCAATTCTTTGTAAAGTTAACCACACTGTCTCCAATAATTCATGTGTATTCTTGTAATATACTCCAGTTTGTGTTTATAGTCTACTAACAATACAAAGATGAAAAAGATAAAACTCATGCTTTTCTGTTGAATCAAGCAGGATTAGAAGAAAGAATATGCAAACAGTGAAGATTTTTCTTATAAGTAAAGGTGGCAATGACTGTAGGAGAGAATCCCAAACAGCTGTTGAAGGATGAGATGAAGTAGGGAAGCCACAGGTATTTGGGCAGAAGGTGCTCCTAGCACAACACAAAACAATTTCATATAGTCACGGATGTTTGGAAAGTGAAAGCAGCAGACAGACCACCCTGAGTGTGATCATCTGAAATGCATTGGCTCAATTTCAACAAAACTGTCATGCAACCTCAAGGACATATCCATACAACAGGAAGCAGAACCTGGGTAGTAGGTTATAGTTTTGCAAATCTTGTTTGGAAAGAAAGGAAAAAAGGTTTGGGAAAAGTCATATATTGTGATGCATAAAAGGACAACCGATCCATGTTCATGAAATACTTAATAAAAATGACAGTGCAAATACTTTTAAAGACAAGTAAAGACTAAGTCCGTTTTCTACACAGAAAAGTATCTGACATTGGGCTTTTTGACTTTCTTAAAGTTTGTCTGGCCAGCTGTGCTACTGACCAAAGCCTGGTCTTTGAATGTTAAGGAGTCATATTCAGCCACATTGGTCTAGAATGGATGTAAATCATCTCTTCAGGTATTTAATTATTTGTATAAATTTATGAGTCCATGTGCTATTTTGTTACATGTGAGACTTGCATATCTTTTTGGTTTACTCAAAACAAATTGCTGCCCCATAGACCAATGAAAAGGGGCAGGGGACACTATTTTTCTTTTCTTTTTTTTTGAGTTGGAGTCTCACTGTTGGAGTCTCACTGTTGCCCAGACTGGAGTGCAGTGGCCGCTTATGGCCACTGCAGCCTCGACCTACTGGGGCTCCAGCGATCCTTCCACCTCAGCCTTCCAAGTAGCCGGAATTACAGGCATATGCTAACACGCCCGGCTGATTTTTTGATTTATTGTAGAGATGACGTCTTGCTGCCCAGGCGGGTCTCAAACCCATGGGCTCAGGCAATCCACTCACCTCAGCCTCCCAAAGGCGCGGGATTACAGGCTGAGCCACTGAGCCTGGCGGGACACTATTTTTCAATGATGGCTAAGTTTTAAAAGTTTCTTACCCAAGTTAATTTAACTAGTTTTCATTAAGCTATTGTCTTATGAATTATTTTGATTCCATGTTATTTTTTTTCTTATTTTAATATTTGGCATCTGAAAAAGAATATGGCTAAAAATTGAAATCATGCATTTCATGAAATATATAGATATACAGCTTTAGATATGACATATGTGTTTACTTATAACATACAGATATAATTGATTATTAATAATCATATATTAAAGAAGTTGATTGTTAAATAAGCTTCATGGAAATAAAATTCCATCTTGTAGTCTTTTGTTTCTATGACAGTAACTTTTGTTGAATTATGTCTAGGGGAAAACAGAGAGAGAATGAAAGAAAGATGGGAAAGATGGCAGAAAAAAATAAAATATACTATTACAATAAAGGAATAAATTACAGTTCATTAAGATATGGTCCAAATTCCTGAGACTAGATTAGGAACTGGAAAGCTGTTGGGCCCCAAGGCACATGTGACTTCAGATTCTTTTCTTAGTATAATAGCATCTTGCCATAAGTTATCTCTGAGCACAGGCTTCATTTTTCTCTGTCTCTACAGGTCAGGTTTATACTAGTCTCTATTTGCACAGCTCAACATAGGAGTCCCACAAATAAAGCATTCAGAAAAAAAACACGAATATCACTCAAATATTGTGAATATATACCACAAATTTTTAAGACAGTAATGCTCATTGCTCTAGTTTTGATCAGGCAGCTAACCCTCCTCCCATCAATTAAGGCCAGGAATAAAGAATCATGTTGTCAGAAGTAACTTCTAGACTGGGAAGAGCTCTCAGGGAAATTAAAGTTTGTATTCAGATTAAACAATTTAACTGCAACTTTTAATTATATTCACATACATAACTTAGTGATGTATGTGTATATAATCTTACATATGTATAAAGTTAATGATAGAAGTTCTCTCTGATAGCATTTTTTAGAACTTAATAACCTACCCTCAACTAAACCACTGACTTCTTTTAGATTATATTAAATTTATTTTTAAGTTAAAATATTAAATATGCATATATTTATGATATATAAGATGATGTTGATATATGTGTACATTGTAAAATAACTAAATTTAGCTATGTGTATTACTTCACTTTTTTGTGGTGAGAACACGTAAAATATAAGCACTTCATATTTTAAAACATTTATTGGCTAGGTGCAGTGACTCATGCCTGTTACCAAGAAGTTTTGGAGGACAAAGTGAGATGATTGCTTGAGCCCAGGATTATGATTACAATCTAGGCAATATACCAGGACCACAGTTCCAAAAAAAAAAAGAAAATCAGCCAGGCATGGTGGCACAGACCTGTGGTACCAGCTACTGGGGAGGTTGAGGTAGGATAATTGTCTAAGCCTGAGAGGATAAGGCTGCAGTGAGTCATCATTGTGCCACTGCACTTCAGCGTAAGCAATAGAATGAGACCGCCCACTTAAATAAATAAATAAGCTAATTAATTAATTAATTAATACTTTATTGCAGAACATTTGACAAGCAATTAAACTGCACACAGCTAAAATAAAAACATTTAAAATTTTTGACATTCTAATCATGTATGGAAACATCATCAAAACCAAGACATGCCTCTATATAATTTTTCCAAACCATTCCTTCCCAGGTACTCCTTCTATCCCTAGGCTTCCAATGATACAATTTCTGTTCTTTTTTTTTTTGAGTTGGAATCTCACTCAGTCGCCGGTTATCCTTCTGCCTCAGCCTTCCGAGTAGCCGGAATTACAGGCACGTGCTACCACGCCCGGCTGATTTTTTGATTTATTGTAGAGATGAGGTCTTGCCAGGCAGGTCTCGAACCCGCGGACTCAGGCAATCCACTCACCTCAGCCCCCAAAGCACGGAATTATAGGCTGAACCACCGAGTCCGGCTCACTTTCTGTTCTTAAAAACAAATTTGTACTATCCAGGAAAGTATATAGTGGAAAAATAACAATAAAAAAATACTCTTTTATATATCTGCTTTTACTCAGCTGAATTATTTTGAGATATATTCATATTATTGCATATATTGTTTCATTCCTTTTACGGCTAAGTAGTATCTTGTATTGATAATCCAAAATTTGCTTATCAACTCACTTATTAATGGATAGTGGGCTATTTTCAGGTTTCGTATAATACATACAAACCTGCTATGAACAATTATGTCCAAGTCTTTGTGTGCGCATATGCTTTTATTTATCCTGGATAAACACTTAGACATGAAATGTCAGAGTTTCCAAAATGATTGTGTCAGTTTGCATTTCCAATAGCAGTATGAAAACTCTGGTATTCGTCAGTCTTGCCTACACTTCACTGGTAACTCACTATGGTTTTCAGTTACAATTTTTTTTTGATAAATAATGTTGAGCATCTTCATATGTAGTTATTTCTAATTTATGTTTTCTTTGATGACTTAAATAATTTAGCCATTTAAAAAATATGTTTTTTTGCTTTATGATTATTAAAGTATAAGAATTACAAAAAATAAAATATTTTTTGTTAAAAATATGTTTTACAAAGTAAACACAGTCAGTAACTTACCATCTTATTTTTTATTAAAATCTGGGTTATTGATTTTTTTATTGTTCATATTTTTGAAATCATACTTTTAAAATTTTGGCCAAACTTAAAGTCACTAATTTATCTTAAATATTTGCCTAGATATTAAATTTCTTAATCTTGTCTTTATATCCGTAATACACTTACACATAATTTTGAATATGTATAAGGTAAGAGAGAAAATCTTTTTTTTTTTAAATTTTACATGTTGCTATCCAATTGTTTCATCATCATTTGTTGAAAAGGTGATCAAAGACTTTTTTTTACCATATTTTTATAAGAAGTGTTGAGGTAAAGTATTATAGGCTCTAATTATTCTGTTCAACATTGTAGTAACTATTCTAACTACATGACACTTTCCTTGTAAAATTTGGATTAACTTTTCCCCTTTTTTTCTTTTTTATTTATTTATTTATTTATTTATTTATTTATTTATTTATTTATATTTTAAAGATGTGGGATACAATTCAGGGTTAGGTATACAAACGCTGATTATGCAAGTAACCTTGTTGATGAGGTGTGCCCCCCCGCCGCCAGCAGTTTCAATTTGGAATAACTTTTTAACTTTTGAAAGAAACCAACTTGGATTTTGACTGGGATTGAATTGAACCTATGGGCCAGCTTGGAAAGAATTGACACTTTAATTATATTGAGCTTTCTGACTCACAAGTATGGTAAATCTCTCCATTTATTTAGGTTTTATTTAATTTATCTTAGCAATGTTTTTTAGTAGCCAATGTAGGGTCGTGCATGCATTTTGCCAAATGTATCTCTATATATTTGCTAAATATACTTCTATGAATCTCACATTTATATGCTTGTAAATAGTAGTTTTATTTAAAATTTCAACTTTTCATTATCTGAGCCAATTCAAATTTCTTTTGATAAGAATATACCACTGCAATTCAATTTGGGTAAGAACATGATGTATCTTTTTCCATTCCATTTTTAAAATTTTAACCTACCAGTGTCTTTATATTTAAAAAGTGATATTTTTGTTAGTAAAAGATAGTTGAATCTTGCATTTTTATTGAATATGACAATGTTTGATTTTAAATAGGAAATTTGAGAATAAGTATGTTTGATGCCATTACTGATATAATTGGTGTTAGATCTAACATTTTACTTATGGTTTATTCATACTTTGTATTTCTTTTTTATCTCTACCAATTTATTTTGGATTAATTGTATATTTTTTCATGCTGTCATTTTATCTCCTTAGGTCACCATTTAGCTTAAATTCTGTTTAACCTTTGTAGTGGCTTCTTAAATTTTATAGACTACATCTTTAAATGAACACTTTCTAACTTCCATAAATATTATGCCACTCTGCAGATATTATTAAAAATTAACAACAGAATACATCTTTTGACTTTGGTGCTATTATTGTCAAATATTTTGCCTGTGTGGTATTAACTCAAAAATAAGTTGTTATATATGTTGCTGTATGCAGTCAGTTATATTTAAGTTTTGTTAAGTAGAAAGATACTAGTTTTTAATCTAGGAATATAGCATGTACTATAGCAATACTTTTGTGAGTATAACTATCTGATACTCTGTGAATTATGAGTAGTTTTACTTGGGCTGAAGTGAACACAAACTATATCTAGTTCTTTGCAAGCTATCAGTATATTTCTCTCTGCTCCTTTTCAGTATTTTCTTGCCTTTGGTAACTTCCTCACATGCATGAGTTGATAAGCTGGAGATTTGAAGTGATCCACTACAGTTGTCTGGATACCTCATTCTTTCTACAGGTTTTTTTTTTTTTTTTTTTATTTGATACTCTGCCCTCTGACCGTTAGCCATCTTGTCTTTAACAGACAACCCACTCTACCTCCCCAACACTTTTGGACTCTGTCTGAGTTTCTCTTTCCTATACCTCAGCCTGGGAATTCTCCCCAGGTAGTAAGATGGCAAAGTCATAGGCTTAACTTGTTGCCCGATGTTCGATGTCTGAAAATCACTTATTGTTAGTTAATGTTTAGTCTACAATTTAATTGTTTCACATGGAAGAGTGGAACCATTTCCTCTTACTGAACTATTATGTAAATGAACCATTTCCATGTCTTATGCTTTACAGTTGATTTTATGCTTTCTTCTGCAGAGATGTATAAGTTTGGCATAAGATGAATCATAAACAAATATAAAGTTTAAAGGAGACCAGGGTTACTAAATCTTGATTCTTCTACCCAAATATTAAAATATTCATGTATTCTAAACATTTAAGATTAAAAATAATCTTAAGTAAAACTATAAATCTGAAATATGTTCAAGGCGAAATTACTTGGGTAAGGAAAGGTAATCTAAAATAATGAATCTGTGATACTAGTTTAAATAAATGTGCAAATAATAGTGCTACAAGTTGATGTGTGATTGCATAATAAGATTTACTAAATTGTATGTATATATGTATATGTTTAATTGGATCAAGTTACATAAAATAATAAATAAAACTTAGATTTTCTAATTTCTATTTGTTGATGCGGCATCTACATAAAGAGTTTGCTAGGACTATTTGTGTATTTGTCTTTAATTCAATGTGAGAAGTCACAAACTTGTGGTAAAATTATTAAACAACTAAGTCCTTAGGTATGATGGAATGTTTAAAAATACTTTAAAAGAAAATAAAGATTAAATTTGATTATGTGATCATGGAAAATGGAATATACAAGCACCAATTTTTAAAAAATGAATCCTGCAGGAAGACAATGACATAATGTTCTAAAGTTTTATTGCATTGTTGAGTTAAATAAAAAGAATACTCTTCTGTAAACCAGAAAAATGGCCTCAAATTTTCATTCTACAACTCAAAATGCATTTTTTTTTTCTGGTTATTCATATGCAATGCAAAGTCAACTGTTACTAAATTATTATACTCATCTAAAATTTTATTTTTAGGAAGATAAATTTATATTACTAAATTGGGCCTAGGTTTGGGGAGGGCAAATCAGATAGTGCATAATTATATATTTTAGGACTTTAATCTGAACCTGGAACATACAATTAATTTAAGGGATATTTACTGAATGTCTACTATAATCTAGCTTTGAGGACCAAGATAGATCAGCCAATAAAGAAAAAAAAAAATCTCTGAACTGATATAGTCAGTATAGGTTATAACTTACAGGGCTCAGTGAAAAATGAAGACATAGAATCTCTTTTTAATAAATTAAAGTTTCACTGATGTGATATAAATTCATATATAACATAAATTCAATACTAATTATTTTATCTGTTATTCTCTGTTTGATAAGTTATGTTTAATAGACGTAAAACTCTGAAGTCAACTATTTTTGAAAAGGGCCTGTGTATGAGGCATATCAGACTCTTTTCCCTTAACATATAAAAATTCTATTGTTTTCTGTAATAAATTACTTGGCTAAATTTTTAATTTTAATACCTATTCCTATAAGCACAGTGTACAATGTTAAAAAATTGAATATACTTTCAATTCATTCAAAACTTTAATTATGGCATATAGGAATGATAAAATTTGAAGGAATTGTTTAGATAATGATATTGTTAAGCTGCTAAAAAACATTAAGTTAAAGTTAGTGATTTTCTCTTTTGATACATTTATAAATATAAAAAACTTGAGTCCATATTTTCACTATATACAGCCTGTATTCTCCTTGTTTTATTGTTGGAAAAATGTATATTTCTGATTCTCAAATAAATGTTTTGTCCCATAATATTCTGCAGATTAATATCTTAATATTTTAGGCACTACTTTAAACTTTCAGACTGCAGCTACTCTACATAGACCTTTGAAACCTGCATAGGTCTCTAACCTTTCTTAAATTCCCAGGAATAAGAAAAGTTATAGAAATTTTGATTCCAGACTGGAAATATCAAAATGCAGCTGCTTGCAAGTTCACAAAATATAAATATTTCAGCAGATGTATTCTGCCATAAGTTGCATTGAGTCATTGGAGGAGCTGAAATATGCTAAGACTGAGAAACTTCTGTTAAGTTTCTAATAACATCCTAATTTCTAGACCTTGTCTTCTGAGGTCATGTTGCCCTTCTATCCTTGGCGCTCTGGAGTTGTTTTTTTTTTTATTCATTCAATTATTGGTTCATCTTTCATTCTATAATTTCTTGTATGTGTGCAGCTACCATATATCAGCTAATGCATCAGAAAAAAAGACACATTCAAAGGAGAAAATTTTTAAAAAGTAAATATATATAATATATATTACATAATATTATATATAGATAGGTGTGGGCAGAGCATAAAGAAGTAGCAAGAGATGACATGGTACATTGAAGCTAACAAGAATAGGAAGTTTTGTCTGCATATAGACCAAAACAAGAAAATATGATATTTACCAGAGTTTGAAGAGAGTATGTCTGTGATATCAACTTCCTGAGAGAAGTGCTGGCCTTTGGGTGAGGAAAGCAGCCAATCCAGGAAATCTGGAAAGAGAATGCTAGGGGAGTAAATTATCTGAACTCATTATACTTCAGCTCTTCCACCAGTGTTTCCCATTTATGAGATCCAACTAAAATCTAAATGGCAAAGGCCCCAAAGCAATTCATAGATGTTGGCTTCCTGGAGTACAGAGCAGGATACCGGAGGATGAATATTGGATCTGGATGAGCACCAAGGAAATATCTAGCTCAATAGAGAAAAATATGAAACCCAGCATTCATAAAACACTATAATACAAAGAGGTCAAGGTAAAGAACAAGAATTAGATAGAAGGACTGAGAAAAATTGGCTTCTGAAGTTGAGAAAAATCAGGTAGACGTGATGTCCTGGAAACCAAGTAAGGAAAGTGTGTCAAGGAGCAGGAAGGGATCAGCCGTATTAAAGCAGTGAGTAGCTCAGATAAGATGTGAATTGGGAGTTAACTATTGAATAAAACAGCATGGTGGTCATTCGTGACCTCAAAAAGAGGAGTGTCACACAAGTTTTGAGGAGTAATTCCTGCTTATAGCATATTTAGACAAAAATAAAAGGAAAAAATAATAGAGACGTCAAACATATTGAGTAAGCATAGTAAAGACATCAAAATAACAGCAAAGATTGAGTAGGTTTCTTGTTGTTAGGAAGTGTAGTCAAGAAAGTGTAAGCAACAACAGCAACAACAACAAAAAACAAGAGCACGTTTTTACAAAATGCAGATGGGAGCATATACTGTGAGGAAAAAAACATGGTAATGATGCAGAAGAGAAACCAAGTAATAACAGAATCTCTGTTTGAAGGTGAGAGGAGATGTGACCTAGATTGCAAGTAAGAACCTTGGGTTTAGGCTGGACCATCTTGGATATAAGTTACTACATAGTAACAAGGTATATGCCCTTAGGTGCATAGTGTGTAGATGATTCACCTCTGTTTCAGTTTCTCAAAGTAAAAAAAGTTAAGAATTAGGATAAGGAAGGAGGGAGTGCAGAGGGAGTATGAGTTGTGAAATATTTTTCTAAGAAAATAGGTCAGCAATGTGCGTGAGAAATGTAGGCTATTTGCGCTGTATGATCATGAAATAAAAGTGAGATCAGTTGCTATATTTTGTGCTTTGCCTTGGCAGTATTCACTCTGCTGGGAACAGACATAGAAGAAATGAAGAATTGAATTGACTAGAATTAGATACTACCAATAAATTAAAAAACAGAGAATTGGGCCAGGGAAAGTGAGAGAAAATGATTGTGATGGTTGGCCATAAAGTTTGAGGTAAATGTGCTGTGTTGATCTTCAACCCTGCCATCAGTTTCAGTGAATCACTAGGAGGACTCAGGCTACCCACGGCATATAGTCATACTCATGACCATGATATTGCAGTGAAAGGATTCAAAGCAAAATTAACACAGAGCAATGCACATGGAGCCTTTCCAATTCAAGGAAAACCAGAAACATGTTTCAAAGGCTCCCTCCCAGTGGAGTTATGCAGGATGCAAACAATTCTTTCAGGAAGGAGCTGTGACAGCACTATAAAATGTTGTTTACCAGGAAACTTATTGGACATTCAGTGCCCAGGGTTTCTTTTGTGGACTGGACACATAAGTACCTTCTGTCCGGTGTGTAGAAAAATGCTAGACTCTCAGAAGGTATGTAGGTGTTCGGCTAAAACCGCACTATTTCTACAAACAGCTTAAGGATAGTGAAGCAATTTTCAATTATAGTTGTAGAAATCCATTCAAAGTCTAAGTTTCCAGACACCAAGCTAGGTGGCAACCTAACCAAAAAAACCTTGAAAGGATAAGCGATTTCAAATCTGTTATTGTGAACTCTATCCCACACATATAGAAAAAAGAAAGAACACTCTGGGGAGAAAGAAACTATAAAGTTGTTGGAAAAATTGGCTTATAGAAGGAAAGACTTTTGGAGTACAGGTATCATGGGTATTGCACTGAAAAGATAGGAGGTAAAATGTTTGGTCAGATAGTTGGAAACTTGAAACAGATTATGGAGGCATTGAAGTCACTACAAATAGCAAGACTTACAGTGAATCACTAAGATAGCATGTAAGATATGAGCAATGGAAGAGAATATTTCACAAATCTTAAAAACTAGAGTAGGAAAGAATAGTCTACATGTATACTACCATCACCAGACATTAAGACAGAACGGGATTTCAGAGAATGAAATGGAGCAGGGATCAAAAATAATTGTGACATAAAGGAAATTAGCACTGGAGGCTATTTGATTGAAGACTGAACCTATTGTATATCTAGTGTTAATCTGATTACTTGGATTTGAACTGAAAGCCAGTAGAGTGCAGTTGCACACACACACACACACACAAACACACACACACACACACACACACACACACACACACACACACAATCCTGGAAAAAATAAGAATGTGATAGCATAAAATTTTCTGCAAATAACTTTTGTTCAGCTCATTTGCTGGTAATCACATCTAATTTTTTATTGTATCATAAATTTCTTCCTCATGCTTTGTCACACATTCTTAAAGAAAAATAAATCTAAGAGCAACAATGAGAAACAAATGATACCCTACTCTGCCTTTATCCCTAGAGTTATAAAGCTTGCAGGATTAAAAAAGCAACAATCTTTTGAGAGGGCTTTAGAGAAAGAAATCTTACAATCCTGGTTTCTATTTTGATTACATGTACCTGGGGTTTTATTATATTAAAGTAAATAGGAAGTTGCATTTGTATATCTCATCCTAAAATTGAATTCATTTATTCCTAAATTCATATCTCCAACCAGATCTGTCTTCTGAATCTCAGACTCATATATACACCTGCATAATTTCCTCCCACCAAGAGCTCTTTCTGTAGCATTGACCCTTAAGTAAATGCACACCAACTTTGTAGCTGTTGAACTCAAAAACATTTCATGTCATCCTCAGCTCCCCACTTGCATACACCACATCCTTTCCCTGAGCAAATCCTATTGGCTCCATCTTCAAAATCTATCCTCAAATCCTAGGGTCAGCAGACACATGCATGCATGTATTGGATGGATGAACTGGCTTGTGGTTAAAGTCTGTACACTTTAAAGAATTGACTTTAAATTTCAATGAAAAAGTTCTACCTTGTATATATAGGTACTATTGCAGCAGATAAAGCTTCCCCAGAAAACCTGGATAAAATGTTCAAAAAATAACTCTTGTTGCAGGCTTCTTAGTGCTGGCAAAGCAGTCAGATTATGAGGAGCCAAGATTCCAAGGAGAAAGAGAGATCATCACGGTGAGCTCAGCATTCTGTGCCATGTTTGTCTTCTCTGTGCCTCTGCCTACTCATAGCAACTAGTGAGGCTCAAGGTTAGCTGAGAACACAGACAGAGGGTGACAGAAAACAGAGGAAAAGCCAGAGACATTTGTCACAATATTACAGAGAAATAAAGAGATAAAAATTGAAGTTGCACATTGTAAAGGCAGCCAGGATTTGAGAGAACAAGCTCTCTGTGAAATGGCGAGTGGAGAGATAAAATTTCATTTCTTACCTTCAAATCAACCATCCACTGGTGAATGTATAAACTCCACAGTGCAAGAGGTTAATAAGCCAAGCAAAATCAATTGAAAACAGATTGGCGTTTAGGGTGAAATAAGTACTACTTAGGATTTAGACTAGCAACAAAAACATTCAGCTCCATTTGGAGAGCGGGAAAGGAAAATATTAGAATTATTTTATGATTAAGTCTTTAATCTTGGAAAATGGTTTCTAAACATTCATCTTAATCCATATTGTTACTTTATTTTTTACTTTTTCTCTTTGTGGTTACACATCTATAAATAACTCATTTCTCCTTTAACTAAATCTATTTTAATAGTTTTTCTTACTTATTTAAGGAGTTCTAGGAAGGAATAAAGTATTATAGTCACATATTTTTGTTAGGTATTTTCTACAAAAATAATTGCAAGAATATTAGCTAATGATTCTATTCTGAAAAATTTGCCAGTAAAAATAGATGATAAATGTATTTTGTCATTTTGCTTCCCACAAAGAATGTTATATTGACAAGAATAAAGAAATGAAGAATTATTATTTAAAGATGAAATGGAACTACTGATATTATATTCCAAGCGTATATACACATTTCTCTTCCTATTTCACAAAATAGAAATCAAATGGCCTGAATAATAACCCACTACATTTGTTCATAGAATAACAATTTTGGTTTGCTATGTAGTAGAGCGTTGTAAGGAATAATTACTTAGTAAAACAAAAAGAGAAAACTCTAATCAAAGTTTAAGAAATACCAACTCAATCTTTCTAAAACTTCTTTGTTCAAATGACCTTTATTTATTTTACTGCTATTTATCAATTTACCTGAATTAGTGAGAGTCTAAAATAAGTCATAATATTTAGACCATTAAAAATTTATCTTATTAAAACCTAACATTGAATTTAAAATGGTCTTGCTGTCCAAGACTCTCTTGGGTCTCTGCTTCTTGCATGCCAGCACAGAATATCTTGGTCACCATAGCTGTGGTTCAGACAGTCCCAGGTGCAGCTCAGCCTGTTGTTCCAAAAGGTACTATCTTGGTGGCATGCACATGGTGATAATTCTACAGGCACAGAGAACACAAGAGCTATGGAGGCATGACAACTTCCACCCATATTTCAAAGGATGTATACAACATCCAGTAGGCCCCAGCAAAGACTTGATGCAAGAGCAGAGCCACTGCAGAGATATCTTACCAGGGCCATATCATGTGAAGTTGTAAGAGGTGGGTTGCCAACAAGGCCCCAGAACTATAGAGCTACAAGGATGCAATGTGTCTGGGGAAACTGAGACATGAACTGAGCCCGGGAAAAGTGTGAGAATGGATTGTCTAAGATCTTGGATGTCCAAATGCTGCATCAATGTGCACAGAATGCTGGGTAGGAGTCAAAGATTATCATCCAGCTTTAAGATTTAATGTCTCCCTCCTTAGGTTTCAGACTTTTTTGGTACTTATTACTTCCTTCTGTTAGCTTATTTCTCTTTTTATAAATAGGAATGTTTATTTTATACCTGTCCTGTCATTGTATTTTGGAAGTAAACAATTTATTTTTATTTCACAGAGCTCTAGAATTTAGATGTTTAAGTTGATGATAAAATAAATTAAAACTTTGGGGTGATGGAGATGGAATAAACTTATTTGTGTGTGAAAAAGACAAAAATTTGGGGAACCAAGGACTGAATGCTTTGGTTTGAATGTTTGACCCCTTCAAAACACACATAGAAACTTAATCTCCAACTTGGCAGTATTGAGATGTGGGGTCTTTATTTTTTTCTTTTAAATTTTTTTATTTTAAAGATGTGGGGTACAATTCAGGGTTAGGTATACAAATGTTCATTAACAATTACCCTTGTTAATGAGGTATACCCCCACTTCCCCTGGCAGATTCCCACTACTGCCAATCCTGCTTCCAAGAGGTAAGGTCCTTAAAAGGTGTTTTTGTCTTAAAGACTCTGCCTTCATAAATACATTAATCCATTTATGGATTAATAGGTTCACAGATTAATAGATTATCATGAGAGTGTGACTGGTTACTTTAAAAAATAAAAAGAAAGACCTCTTAGCTAACACATTCAGCATTCTTTCCCTGTGATACCTATGCCACCATGGGACTCTACAGAATCCTCACCAGTAGAATGCCCTCACCAAATGTGGGCCCTCAACCTTAGACTTTTCAATCTTTATCACTGTAAAAACTAAATTTATTTTCTTTGCAAATTACAAAGTTTCAGATGTTGGTTTATAAACAAGAGAAAACAGATTACAACAGTTGGTAAACTTTTTCTTTAAAGGGTCAGATAGCAAATATTTTAAGATATTTTATCTATATTCTAACAACCTTACTATATCATTGTAGTCTGAAAGCAGCAATAGATAAAACATAAACTAATGAATGTACCTGTGTTCCAATGAAACTTTGAATTTGACCTTAAGTCACAGTTTGACAATACATGCTCTAGTTTAGCTCAGAGGAAGCTTTGTGAGTGTATTTGTGCATTTGTTTTTACATGATAGGTATTACTACCCTACTTCAGATAAATATCAACTATTATTTATCACATTGTTGACTGGTAAGCATATCCTAACTGTTCTTCTTGGTTATGATTTATACACTGCATTTTACTGAGAATAAGATGCAAACATATTCTCTTTTGATTCTCGGTGTTAAGATAAGTTTTCTCTGTTTAGAATACTGTTTTCTCTCATCTTCACTTGGTTAAATTGTAACAAGCTTTCTGTTGTCAATTAAAAATTAATTTTTCCTTTCTTGAAAAGGCCCAGCCCCTCAGAAGTCTATTGGACAGCATTGGTTTATCCTTCATAACATCCTGCATGTCTTTTACCATAAAACTTACTGTATTCATTTTGATGATTATTTGTGTTCTACATTCAATTTTAAGCTCTGTGAAAAAAGGACCTGTGTCTCTGGTTCTTCAGTATCTAAAGGGTTTTTAGTATAAAATACTAGAGTATAGTATACATATTTATTAAACAATGAATAAATAAGTAAAAACATGTTTGGAATGAATGAGCTGTAAAACACGGTAAATTATTGCGTGGACTACAAGGAGGAAAAATAAATATAACTGGCAGAGTAGTGATTCTATGTACAAACAGGAATATGAGAAAAAAATTATTTGTGGGGATACAGTTAATTCCAGCTTACACATAATACACTTAATTTGAACTTATATGGCTAAGAATAAAGTGAGAACTGGAACAGAGTATGGAAGCCTAGATACATAGATGGCTCTAGCAGCAGATACCACAAAGTTAGAAAGTAATATAAAGGCTATGAAGAGCAAAAAAAAAAAAAGTAATTCTCTCTTTTTTAGAAGTATGAAACCACTATAACTAATAATTATGGAATTAGAAAGCGGCACTAAAGTATCCCTTGAAGAACTGTTTTATTTCTTCTTTGTTTTTTAAAAGTAATTGTCCTGTAAACAATCAAGGCAATAGGAAAAGAGACAATAACAGTGGAGAGATTTAAGAGAGTTAAAATGAGAGACGTTGATGAAACAAGAAACAGAGAAAGACATTAAGATTGAGAACATCTTAGTACTCAAAGAAAGTCAGTCAGTAGATGTTGGCACCAGAATTCAAACCTAGGCAGCTGTTTATCCCCAGAATATATGGTATTTATAGTATGCTGCAAATTTATAAAAGAGAAGTGATGCTGAGAATTTTTTTAGATCCATTTAGAATAGTACAGCAGAATGTGTAGTGACATAGGATAATCTAACAGTTGTGAGGAACTGAGAATTCAGTGATGTGGTTTGAGAAATATTGTCATGAAGACTGCAGTATTTAAAGAATTTGTGGTAACAGAAGGAATATTTAATAAAATGACAAGAAAAAATTTCCATAAAGAAAGCAAGATAATTAAAAGTAGAAAATTTTAAAAGATTGCAAAAGTTAAGAAACTTAAAGGTAATTATCTTGAAGGTAAATTCAATCTAAGATTAGTTAGAGCTGGTTAGTTTGACAGAAAACAGAATTTGAGAGCACAGAAGAGTATCCTAGTTTCCCAGTCAAAAATGATCTTTCCATTAATGTCACCATGCTAATATCAAAGAAACCCAATTGTGCTCATTACAGAATTCCTAGCAGGTGATAGATGTTATCAATGGTTCAAAGTTAGCAGTATACATTCATATGAAGGGTATTCTGAAGTAACTTGGTAAGTTTTATGTGTCCTGGAACCAAGAATATTACTTCCAGGAATCAATCCTAAAGATACAGTGGCAAAAATACAAAATGAGATTGTAATTTGCTACTTAATTAATCACATAATAATACTGGAAATATGCATGAATAGAGGGCTTATTCAATATATTATGCTACATCTACTGAGGTGATTATTATATCTGAGAAAAAGGAATGAGAAAGATTCATTCTGTTATGGTATGATTTTCACAAAATATTTTTGTTAGAAAAATAAATATTGCCAAAGAATATTTATAGCATATCATGTGTTATAAGGGGAGGAAGAATCAATATATTTGTTTAGATTTAGTCTCTAAAGGGACTTGTGGAAAGATAAAGCAAAAACTACTTTAAAATGGTAATCTATAGCACAAAACAGGGAATAGGTGGAGTAAAAATCAGAGGCAAAGTTATAAAGGTGGCAAGTATACTCAATTTCTGTAAATGCATTTGGCAGTTTTGATTTGAGAAAAAACAAAAGCAAGCAAGATTTTAAATAATGAAAATTAAAGAAACACTGAATGAAGTGAATTTAATTGTATAGCTGCTTGGTGACATAATTGCACCAGAAAATATTTCAAGTAAGTTAAAGATATAGTAAAGACCTTCCACTTAAACAGCAAACAATTCCTGAAAAAACTATAATTTATATTAAAGTAATGACCACTGAACTTTCTTCAACTATTATAAAATGTAAAAAATCTAATGCTTTTCACACCAAGGAAAACCCTAGACCAGTGTCATAGAACATGACTAAAACTCAACAATTATATATCGATATGTGTTTACACAGATATATATGTAATTAATTATCATGTTTTGATATAAAATATTTGAAATATTTAAAAATAATGTTAACAAACAGTTTGGTATATATAGTTACACATACTGTTTGTATTCTGTATCATCATAAATATAATTTTTACAATATAGTATGTCTATAACAACCATCAGAACTCAGAGAACTAAATATAGAACTACCATTTGACCATGCAATGGCACTACTAGGTATCTACTCAGAGGAAAATACATCATTATATAAAAAGATACCTACAGCTCTATGTTTATTGTGGCACAACTCACAATAGCAAAATCACAGAACCAACCTAAGGACCTATGAACAATTGACTGGATAAAGAAAATATAGTATGTATATATCCATAAAAAAAATTAAATTATGTCCTTTGCATAGATAGAGCTGGGGATCATCATCTCAAGTGAACTAACTTAGAAAACCAAACACCACATGTTCTCACTCACATGTGGTATTTAAGTGGCCACAAAGATGGAAATAATAGACACTGGAGACAACAAATGGGGGAATGAAGAAGGGAGGTTAGGGCTCAGAAGTTACCTGCCTTGTACAATGTTCACTTTCCAGGGAATGGGACACCTGAAACTCAACCCCCACTGGTATCCAAGATGTCCATGTAACAAAGATGACATTTATACCCTCTGAAAACAAAATACAAAATTTAAAAATAATTATTTTAATGACAAAAAATACAACTTGAAAAAATATAATTTCCTGTATTATTTTTTTACTTTCTTTAGAAAGGGTATATGGTACCTCTCAAATAAAATGTATTAATACATAATACAACTCATGCATTATTTTAAATTATAGGTGGTTATATCAGTTGTTTTTTCGGCTTCATTTTCATCACGTTCGTCTAGACAGATTTAGTAGTTATTAGTTTCTTAGAGATGAGTTTTCGAGAACTTATCTACATTGTTTTGATCAACTTTTTCAACCTTAGACTTTTTTCAAGAACTTATCTACATTGTTTTGATCAACTTCTTCAACCCTAGGCTTTTGTTCCAAGAACATGTTTATTCCTGTTTGCTATCTTTTTAGGGTCTTGAAAGTGATGGTAGGATATAGGTATAGTTTAATCTATATAGCATTCATCTTCCATGGAGAAAATCTTTGCTGAATCTTTCTAATAAACTCAAGAGATTTGTTTATAAGTCAAAACTTTTCCAAAGACTTCCAGTGACACTTTTGTTGATATAGACATTGTGGAAGAGTCTTAGCAATAAGCAGATTTGTCTTGAAAACTGTCATTAACACCAGTTCATGGATTATAATACCACTTTCAGAGTAAGAAAACCTTTTTTAAAAAAAAATTGTAACTATGCTGAATGAAATTGGCCATGTATTTGAGAGAATTGTCAATGTGAGCAAGGTCTTCTTTGCAATATCTGTTTTGCTGTGAGATACACTTTAAAGGAAACATTATATTTTACAAAGTCCAGAAAACCTGTCTTCAACTAGGTTTTATAATTCACCCTCCAAATAATTTGAAATTTTATTTTCATCATTTCATGGACAGACTAGAGGTTTTATAATGTTGCACTAATACTTTTTTTTTTTTTTTTTTTTTTTTTTTTAGTTAGAGTCTCATTCCATCACCCAGGCTAGAGTGCAGTGGCACACTCATGGCCACCCCAGCATTGACCTGCTGAACTCCGGCAATCCTTCCACCTCAGCCTTCCAAGTAGCCTGAACTACAGGCATGCATCACCACGCCTGGCTATTTTTTTTTTTTTTTAATTTATGGGGTACAATTCAGGTTTAGGTATACAAGTGGACTAAAACATTGTTTAACATACCATCTTATGATTAACCTTGAACATAAAAGTCAGCTTTTAGTTTGAGATTTTTGAAGCCAATTATTCTCCTTTGAGATAAACACACATCACCAACAGTGCTTTCAAAATAATCCTATCTACATAGAGAATATTTATTGGTATTTTCTTATTCACCCTTAAGACTTTCTAACTAAGCAGTTATACTCAGCTGCCTCAATGTCAACTGTGATGTGATAGAGCATGGCAGGACTTTTGAATCTGTAAGGCTTGCTTTCATTATCAGCTTTGCTGACTCTTGACTCTCCTCCATAGCTTCCATCTTCAGAGTCAAACAAGGGCATTTCCTTAAGCTAGATGAACACAGTGAAGAAAGAGATGTCACTGTCACTCATATTTTATGTCTATTACAGTTATTTTATGTTATTCTTTAAAAAAATCAAGTAAGTGTTATTTTTGTACAATGAATTTTACTAGCTCATACTGTCTACATAATATTCGGTTCACTCTTTGTTATAATAGCAATAGAGTAGGCAGATTAGGCTAGGAAAACTCCAGAGCTTGAGGAAAGTTCTAAGCTCATTGATACCTGCAGCAACTGTTACAAAATCACACATGCAAACAAGCAGCCTAACTATAGGAAACTTCACACCTACCTGTTAGACTCTTGTCAGATACAACTGCAGCATTATAGTGTGTTTATTCAGGATGTCTGAGTTCTACCAAGTCAGGTACTATCTTAGGGACTCGCTGTAACATACGCAACAATAGCCAAGGTTGACCTAAGATAAGCGTCACTTACTTTTACCTTCATTATATGTTCATTATAGTATTATTAGCATTGTGGTTTTACAAAATCTCTACTCACGAAGGTGCCATTACAGTCCCAGTATAACCCTACTGGCATGAAACTCCCCTGCCTGACATAAGGCAGGAGTAACAGAGACCCAGTCCTAAGACTACCCATTTCTAGGAAATGCCCACCTCCAAAACAGCTCTTCAGCATCCATAAGAATAAAAGTTATAACTCAATAATTGGGGCAGAAGCGGCAGCTTTCTGTAGGCCGTTTCTGTCCACTCCCCTTTCTTGGGAGTGTGCTCTTCTTGACATCAAAAAGCTACCTTCTTATCCCTCTTCTCTGCATGTCTGTTTGCAAATTCATTTCAAATGTGAACACAGGAACCTGACGTTGACCATCTCATGGAAGCAGCACCCTTCCTCCTGGTAAAAACAAGACACACTGTGATAACTGGAATCCTTTGCACATGCACCTTTGTACTGTGCTCCTTTATCGAGACCTTATTATATTCTCATTTGCATTTATTCAACATACATCTCAAGCTTTTTATTTCAAATATGGTTCAAGAAAGATTTTTAAAAACAAAACTTAAATAAGAGAGCACTAAACAAACACATTCAGAACAAATGCAAAACGTCAGGCAATTTTTTCACTTATGTGACTCTGAGCTGACTGTGTTAGTACTAGAAACTTCTCAGTTGCTCTTGCTGACACTCTGAATATTTTTTTGTGATCTCATAGTTCTGAACTCCTACCATTTTATCCTAAATAATCTAAGAATATTTCCTGTGTTTTTTTACATTCAAGGAATCTAATTTCTTTTAAAAGATTTATATTCAGTCAAAATTATTACATTAAAAGAGCATATTTGGCTGGCCAAAGTCGTAAAAGTAATAACATGATCACCTTTGGTCAAGGAGTTTGTGAATTGCAAATGTCTAACAAGTCTCTTGCAGGAGTGTGCTCTTCTTGACATCAAAAAGCTACTTTCTTATCCCTCTTCTCCCCCCTCCCCCAACCCAGGGTTAACCTAATCAGCCCTTTGTGACCTATGAGACTCAAATAAACCCCACCATGGCAGAAACATGTGACTAACCCACCCATCTGCCTACTGTCCATCACCTGATGTCAGTACCTGCGCTTGCCTGCCCCTTTGTGATGATGAGGATCAGACTACCACCCAACCACCTTAATGATCTTCCCCCCATCAAGGGGAATGGTTAAAAGGACTCAGCCACAAGCAACCAGTGGCCATTGCCTTGTTAGACTCTGGTGTGCCATGTGCTCTTTGATCTATGGCTGTCACCATGCTTCCCAGTTTTGGACCCCTCCCCCACCTCGGGGAGGTGAATCTTCTCTCTCCCTTTTCTTTCTCTAATTTATTTTTAAATAAACTTTTCTTTAAAAAAAGAAAGAAAGAAAGAGAGCCATTGCCTTGCTAGACTCTGGTGTGGCCATGTGCTTTTTGAGCTATGACTGTAACCATGCTTCCTGACTTTGGTACCCCTCCCACACCTTGGGAGGTGAAACTTCTTTCTCCCTTTTTCTCTCTCTAACTTACTTTTAAATAAACTTTTCTTTCTTAAAAAAAAGAAAAAGAGCATATTATTAACATAAATATAAGTATTGTATGTGTATATGTAATATAAAGCAGGTATTAAAAACCAAGGAACATTCCAACACTGTGACAAAGATGATAGAGTTGGTAAGGTATGACCATATGTCCAAAAGAGCACAACAAATCTTAAAATAAAATTATTATTATTTTTTAAGTTGATATTGATATTCTTATTTGAAACCATTATATGCATATACAATAAACTTAAGCAAGCAAACAATTGTAGTCAATTCATTAATAACCATGATTTTCAGTATAAGAAAAATAGACAAACTGGGACTAAAAATAGCAATATAAATATATAATTTATTTTTTTCTTTATAAAAACTGGGTATTTTCTAATCTGTTCACTAAAATTTTACAAGCTATTACAACTCAAAAGAAACAAGAACCCCAAGTGTTCCAAGTATCTCTAAGTACTGTTTTCTGCTGGAAGCAATACCTGATTCTAGGTTTGGATCAAAGTATTTGCAAAACACAAGTTGACCAAGACTAATGGGACTGCATCTACCTAATCCAGAACCCAACTTAAAGTGGCTTCCAAGGGGTGAAAGATGAGATTTTCTAAACATCAAAAATTGTTAAGACTTCATTGACTTCTCTGTAATGGTATTTAGCTACAACAGCAAAAAAAGTCTCATTGATCATCATTGGCGAATGCTCCAAATCCATTAATAGTACCAACTAAACATTCTGAAAAATTGTCAAACAAGGTAAAAAAGCAAACAAGGAAACATATATATATATATAATAAATAAACAATATGTGCTGGAATTGAGAAAAAGAAATGAAGTGACTTTTCATTAGAAGTATAACAAGATAATTTTAAAAAATCTTCTATTCTCAGTTTCCCAATGCCTAAATAAATATCATATGATAATCTAGTTTTATGTCTTCTTAAGGGCAACATGAAGATCTTCTGCTTTTCAATTTGTCTGCTACAATTCACTGTTATTTTCACGCATGCCTAAGAAAATTATGCATAGATGAAGTAACATTCAAAAGTTAATTCTGGCTTATGTAGTATAACTCACCATTTTCCAAGTCACTGTTTTTTTGGTATTTTATAAAATAAGAACAATATTAAGTAATTGCATCACAGAGACATACTTTTAATATTCTTTAAGGAATCCAAAACTGCAATATAGTAGACTTATCGGCTTAAATGACTATTGATGTCCTACAGCCCAAAAATCTTCATTAAATTTCAACCAGAGATACGTTTTCTTTCTATAAATGTGAACTGCATCAAAGTGTGTCTTTACTTCTGTGAAGAAAATAGTGTGCTCTCTCTGGAAGTATGTAACATTTGTAAGCTAACTTTCATTATTATGTTTAGAAATTATCCCTACTTATACTCATGGAATGAATTTTTCAGATCAAACAAGGAAAAGTGATATTTATGCCAAAGGCCTTGAAAAGGAAGACTGAAAATGATTAAATAAGTGAAACAGTATAGGTCTTAGATATTGCTAATTAACATGGAATCTAGAAGATGGTTGAAATCCAGGTGACTGAATATAGCACAAGTGGAGTTACATACATATTCTACCCTAGTGTTGACAAGAACAGAAGATAGACAATATTTATTTACAAGAATCATGGTGACTATAGTTACAAGAATATATTGTTCACTTGAAAATTATTGAGTGTAGATTTTAAATGTTCTCACCAGAAAAGGATGCACATGTGAGATAATACATATATTAAATGGCTTGACTTAGTCATTCTACAATATATACATATATTAAAATATTATGTTGTAGACCATAAATGTATAACATTTTTATTGTCGATTAAAAATAAAAAAAATCAATTCAGTACAATCTTATTTTTAAAATGTTCAAGTATTGTACTTGCCACTGAGTATACAAAAGTTTAAAAGTTATATAGATATGATCCTTATCCTCAGAAGATAAGCAAAAACATTGTAGTGTGGGAAGTCCAGGGACACTATTGTGAGACATTACACAGCAGCAGAAACAAGAACAATCTGAAATCCCTGGTGATAATAATCCAAGAGAAAATAATTTAAATAAAAGTAGGTTAATAGAGGATAGAATTAATACAGAATAGAGAACATTAGAAATGACAGCATGCAGTATGTCCTAGAAAGTTTCTGCAGTACTCAAAAGCTATTTGAAGAAAAAAAGAGGTCTCACAATTTGATGAGTAAAAGCAGAACCAAAAAGGATACTATTGTGACTTAATGTGAACCAGTTTTGCCATCTAGTATCTTTGGACTATCAGGGCTTGGAGAAACTTGGATTTACTCCTGACTAAGAGCTTTATAAAGTTATCTTGATAACACCTCAGAATTGATGCATGAACCCTGTCTAACCATATATTTGCCATATTTATTATGTCTTTTCAGTATAGTCATATACTGTGGCTTTATCTCTAGCTCAGGCCATAATCATGAATAAAATGTATGTAGGAGTTAAATAAGATCTTTTATTTGTAAAAAAAAAAAATTGAATTCTTACTTCATTTGGTAGGTTCAAAAAATATATGCTATTATGTAAGGAGGAAGAGGTGAGAAGTAGAGATAAAAGTGGAAAATCAGCAACACTATGGAAGGTAAGACAAAATTTCATTAATGTGAAGGATTGAACACTATTTTTGATATGTTCACTTCATGTGTTTGCTTCAACCCAATATGTATCTGATCTATTTATACAGACTGACCATTTGTGTCTTCACTTCGAGCACTAAACTGAGCCGTCACCGCAGACATCTGGCATCTAATAGACTCCAATGAGCATCATGACTCCAGTTTATTGATTCAATGATCTGTGACCAGACTAGCTATTTTGACAACAGTGATTCAGTGAATAATTTTCTTTTAAAAATAATTTTTCTTGAGAAGATAAAAAATATAAAAGCCAAATATATTTTGAAAGTCTTGCTAACACTGTAATTACTAAATAAACAGTAATAGAAACTATTTCTCACTTTACTAGAAGTAACTAGCTAATAATTGTTTGGTAATACACAAATTAACTTCAGGTCATTCAGCACAACAAATTGTGAATTTCTTAGGTTTTAGAAAGGAATACAAATGTAACATATCTGCCTACATCATTTAAGGACATCATTTAAGGACAGAGAAAATACATAGTAAGTCAATTACTCTGTTAATTATAGAGTTTTACTGGGGCTTTGTTTTTTTTACCAAAACAGATTACTTGAAAAGGGTATTGTTTGTGGGCCATCAAAGATATGCTTCACAGTTTTGTTTTTGTTTGTTTGTTTCAATTTTCTGAAAGGTCATCATTGTTGTTGATTGGATAGGAAGACAAAAGTCAATTACTTGCCAGTCGATAAACGTTATTTCTGATCCAGATGTTTAATCAGCATATTTTGAAATGTACTTTTACCTAATTTTAAATTTTTGACGTTGAATGCAATTTGATTAGGGTCATAGAGCACCAAAATACTTGCTACATGAAACAACTAGATTGTGGTGTAATACACAGAATATATAAATTGATTAATTAACCTAGCCAAAATTGCTCAATTTTTCAAGCAATACAAATAATTATTAATATAATATTATGAAGATGATTAAGAGATACTCAAGCCTAGTAGATTTAGATTTTGAGTTCCTACTATATGCAAGACACTTTGCTGGGAACTTTAAATATCACTTTTATTGCCCCAACAAATGTATACTATTATTATCGTCATCATAATCATCATCATCATAATCATCATCACTATTATTCTTATTAAATTCAGCAGCCATGCAGTCAAGTAATAGCAATAACAACAACAAAAATCAATGTCTCTCGGTGATTTTAATTTTCCATAATCCTGATTTCTGCAAAGTAAATACAAATATTTATTTATTTATATTATTTTCTTATGTGAGTTTATACATATGACAAAAATAGAAGAATATTACTGATGGTCAGAACAAGACAAAATCTTGCTATCCATACTACTTTTCCACATTATGTTTGAAAATCTAGCCAGTAAAATCAGGAAATAGCAGAAATACTTGAGTATGGCATGTGATGAGTAAATCTGTAGCCCAATTAAATTTGCTAATTGATTGTTAATTTATCACATTACATGGCATAAAAAACTTTATTGATGTAGATAAGGTTACTAATCACCAGATCTTATATAGAGATTATAAGAGATAGTTTAGTGCACACAACGCAGTTACATAAACTTTCAAAAGCAGATGAAGAGTCAGAGAGATTAAAAACTGATTCGATTTTTAATCAGCAAACGCAGCCTTGAAGATGGAGGAACCCACAGCCATGGATGGTGGGCAGCCTCTAAAAACTAAAATAAATCCTGGCAGTCAGCCACATGAGCATCTCAGACCAACCAAAGAGAACTGATTTCTGTCAACGTGTGTTATGAGCCTGAAAGCCAATTCTTCCCCTAGTCCTTGCACATCAGCCCAGTTCATCCTCACGGCATGACTGCAGCCTTATGAGACTCTTAGCAGAGAACACAGCTGGACCACCCGACATATGACCTGTAGAACTGTGAGATAAAAAAGAATGAGTGTTGTTTTAAGTCACTAACTTTTTAGCAACCTTTTTTTGTTTGTTTGTTTGTTTGTTTTTTGAGTTGGAGCCTCACTCTGTGGCCCAGACTGGAATGCAGTGGCCGCTCCCGGTCACCGCAGCCTCGACCTGCTGGGCTCCGGCGATCCTTCCGCCTCAGCCTTCCAAGCTAGAAAACTAATACATGAAATCATTGTATATATTGATTCTAGCGATGTCATACAACATTACATATTTGTAGAAATTCATAAAACTGAATATGAAAAAGAGTGAATTACTTTTAAAATATACCCTCATAGCCATGATTCAAGATAAAGAAAATGCTACTGCCACTGTCCTGAAGCTGCTTTTTGGTACCCAAATTTTTAGTCTGGCAACTGCTGCCATAGCAACTGATTTGAGCATCCCCAAAGCAAATGATTGCCGACTTAATCCCCATGCATAAAAACACTTCTTTAAAAACACGTTTGCCAGCAATTAAAAAAAAAATTTCAGGAAGATGGCCTTTATTTAACTTTGTTTTCCCCTTATAGTTGAACAAATTCAATTCCCTCCAAAGTTTTTATTTTTTGAAGTGCCTCGGATAAGTTTTTTTTTAGCTCTCTACTCTGTTTAAAGTTCTATAAAGATGTTGGAAATTATGCTGAAGGAAATCTATAGTATTATAAGAAATCAGAAAAGTTATTTTTAATAGCTCTTAGCTATCAAAGAGATCCTGAAAAAACAATTTAAGGGGTTATACAAATGCAAACAATATTACAAATACTGGTGTTGAGTTTTTGAAAGCCATCACTGCATCAATTGCATGTAATGCAGTTTGTTAGCTACTTGCTGCAGTCTTCAAAGAGCAACATTTATCAGCCCATCTTACCTTTCCAAGCTAAGAGGCAAGAGTTGTTGAGGGTTAGTGTGTCTGTACTTGGATTAGGTGTTTAAGTCTCACTGAATTGGTCTCAGTTGACATGTGGCTAAACCTTATAGAACATAAAAGAACTGCTCAAATATGCACCATGGGTCAAGATGAGAAATTTCACTTAGATGAGCTTGTGTGTGGTGAGAAATGTGACTTAGGTTTCCAAAACAAAATTTATATTTTATTACTATAGTTACTACTATGGTAGATGCAAATGTGTCAGTGGTGCTATTTTTAAAAAATCTATTTTTCTTATCAATTCCTAACTTTTCAGAGATAAGAAAGTGTCAGTGACAAGTTGAGAGTATGATAATTAGCATTTAAGAAGTCTGGGGTTTTTTGTTTACTTACTCAAATCTTGTAATTTGCCAATTTGGGATATATTTTAAAAATTATAAAGAAAATTAGATGAACTATCACTATGTTCAGCTAGTTTGGGGGCAAGTGTTTTGTAAATTGCAGATCGCTTATTTGACTGTCAATAGGTCATGAAGGGAGCAGCTGAGAAATGTAGGTAAAAGTATAGTATGCCCTGTTACTACCTCCCAACTACCTGGTAGAGAATCAAACCACCATTATGTTTCTTTTGTTACTACTACATTAATATTCCCTTCAGTCATTAGAATGTCAATATCCATTTTAGAAATCAGTAGTTAGACCATTTTGTCAGATAAGATTTCCTTATACTAAGGCATCACATAAATAATAAAACTACATCATTTAATTGACTATTAGTCATCTCTTCGATACGTCTAAGTCTGGGGTGTTGTTGTTGTTGCTGTTGTTGTTGCAATTGTTGTTTTGCCCTAAGAGAAAAATCCAGAGACTATGAGAGGTACTTGTTGTCTATTGAAATATAATTCAAGAATTTTGAGTAAATAATAGGTGACAAGTTTCAGTGGGAAAAACAATAAGCTTTGGGACAAGGCAGACCTAAATTCAAATGTTGACTCTTCCAAATACAGTCATGAGTTGCTTAATGACAGGGACACATGAATTCATCATTGTGTAAACTTCATAGGGTACACTTGCACAAGCCCTACATCATGTAGCCTTTTGCTCCTAGGTTACAAAATTGTGCAGCATGTTACTATACTGAATACAGTAGGCAAAAGTAGCACATAGTGAAGTATTTGTATCTAAATACAACTAAACACAGAAAGGCACAGTAAAATATGGTATAAACAATAAAAATGGTGCACATGTACAGGGCACTTACCATGGATGGAGCTTGAAGGCCTGGAAATTTCTCTAGGTGAGTCAGTGAGGTGAGTGAATGTGAAGGTCTAGACATGATTGTGCACCACTGTGGACACTATAAACACTGTACACTTAGACTACACTAAATTCATTTTTTAAGAAGTCTTTCAATAACAACTTAACCTTAGCTTACTGACCTTTTTAACTTTAATTTAAAATGCTATATAAGCATTTTAGATTTCCAAACCTTTTGACTTTTTTGTAATAACACATGACTTTAAAAGCACATTGTAGAGTTGTACAAAAATATTTTTATTTAAATTCTATTTGATAAGTTTTTTCTGTTTTTAAAACTTTTAATTTTTATTACTTTTTAAATTTTTAAAGAAATTAAGACACACAAACCTTAACCTAGTCTGCTCAGGGCTAGGAACATCATCACTGTCTTCCACTTTCATATCTTCTTCCCTGGAAGGTCTTCAGGGACAACAACATTGATGGGACTGTCCTCTCCTATGATACAATGACTTCTTCTGAAATATATCCAATAGGACCTGTCTAAGGCAGATTTCCAGGTAATTTTATTTTAATTTTAATAATTAGTAGGCATACTCTCTAATAATCAATAGTATAGAAAACACATAAACTGTAACATTGTTATGAAGTATTATGTACTGCAGATAATTGCATGACTATACTCTTATACAGTTTGTTGCACCATAGGTTTGTTTATATCAGCACCATCACACACACGTGAGTAATAATGCCTGGTTCTGTGATGTTACAATGGCTGCAATGTTATTCATTAGGCAGTACTAATTTTTCAGCTCCATTGTAAGTGTATGAGATCACAATTGTATACATGTGGTCCCTCAATGACAGAAATGTCATTATGTGTTGAATGATTGCAATTGATGTGTGACCTTGGGAAAGCTATTTAACCACCAAAACACAAATTTTTGCCCTTGAAAAGGGAAATCAATTCACCAGATCCTAGTTATGGATCTAAAAGCTAATGTGAAACTCAAGTAAAATATGTAAAATACTGGAACATAGAGGAACAGATTAGCACCTCAATACATGTGAATCTCCTCTTATTTTTCTTTTCTAAATAGGCTAATAATAATATTATAATGATTATAAATCTCAATTTATTTTCTATTCTGTTCAACAACAGGAAAAGATTGTAATCTATAGCTACAAAGAACCATGTAGTCTAGGTACTGCCTAGGTCTCCTGGAAGGATAACAGCTATAGACCTGATTTTTATTGTTATGCATGTGTGTTTGTTTTGTTTGCTTCTTCCTTATATAGGTCTGAAGACAATCTTGCCAAAGCAAAGAAGTCTTCATGGATGAACAGTTTTATGGGATCTAGAAACACATTTCTGAAGGAGAGGAAAGCTTTATTGGAAACTCTATTAGAGAAAGGGAAGAGAGCTGTGAGTCAGAAAGATTCAAGAGCTCATAAGTTCTTTCTAAAGAGGCAAGCAAAAGGGCCCAAGACTGAGCATTTCATAAATGTGTGAAAGCATGCATACTTCTTCCTATGTTTTGAAATACACAAATATATGTGTGTGTGTGTGTGTATGTATATATATATATATATATATATAAAACTCTTCACAGTGATTAGTTAACATTGTAGTTAAAAATGAGAATAATGTATGTGACAACTTAGATTGCAAGATTAAATTGGAAAAACTTATCAGCGTTATATGATAAGCTATCTAACTACTTGTCATTGTACCACAGGATACCAGATGGCATATATTTAAGTTGGTTTAATAAGTTCAAGGGGTTAAATATTAATTTATTTGTGACTGAAGTTTATTATATAAAGTATATACATTTTGTTACTGTATTTTCTAAAAGAAAGGATATCAATATAATTCTGTTCTTTAAAAATAAAAGTTTAAGGTATTTCAATTACCAATCTCCAAGATAATTACCATTTTAGAAAAATAACCACTAATTAACATGCTAATTTTGGCAATTAATTGATATTCAATCAACTCACTATAGTTATTTTGTTTAAAAGCGGTTAAATGTTCAAATTCTTTGCAAGTTTAATGTATTAATTAGGGCAATAAAGCACATTTACTGTTTTCCTTGTTGAGACAATTATGTAGTAACTAAATTAACTCACTCTTATTCATTTAAGTTTATTACAATATTATGTATTTAGTGTACAATAATTGTGTAATCTAATTTAAACACTGAGAAAGTGCTAAGGTTTATATAATTCTAGACTAAGGACAGTTCCATGAAACTATTCCTCAGAAGAAGAAGTAAACTGTGTGTGTTTTGAGGCTTATTCATTTTCTAAGCATTTAAATTGTAGTTAGGAATAAGCATGTCTATCTAGTTATAGAAATATTTATATACTATGTTGAATGAACTTAATATTTCTTTGCTTTTAAAATTATTTAGAACTGTTTTATTTACAAAAGTAAATATATTTATCCTTATAGAATGTCAGTAATTTAGAAAATCATCACCTATTAAATAGGTATTTTCAGATTATTAATAATAATATTTTATTTGTCAGCAATTATTCAGAAGTCGACTTGAATAAGCAACATATCTTTCTGGGATTATTAACCATAAAAAAGGTTAATGAAGTTAACATTTTACTTAAAAATCAATTGCAAACACCAGATACTAAGAGAATGTCTTTTTCTTTTAATTTATAAACGTTTACAACAAATTTAAAATAAGTAATAAAACTTTTTATCATTGTGATTTTTTTCTCAATTAGTTATGCAGATACTTATCTCATTCTTATTACTGATACTTAAGAAAAATTAAGATTTATTGCATACATTATTCATATTGAAAATCTATTTTTTTCTGAACATGGTGAGACTACACAATAGTGCTCACTTTGGTAATATATAAATTATTGGCATCTATCCAGACCAATTTCTAATGCCCCAGCAAAGCCTTCCTTAAGTTCTTCTCTTCCAGGGAGTGCTGGGGTAACCAGGGAGCAAATGTCATTGGAAACTGCATGCACCTCCCATGTAAGAACTTGGACTTTTTTATATTTGTTTTTTGTTTTGTTTTTGTTAGTTACACTTATATTTGGTTTTGTTTGTTTGTTACATAAAGCATATATCACATGTGTGTGTGGGGGGGGTGTGACAAACTATTTTTCAATTATTTTATGATAATTCTGACCTGTATTAATTCTTTTTACTATTATGGCATAATATATTCTGTTAGTACTCAGCCTGCAATTTATTTTAGCTTGCAATTTAAATGTATATCACATATATAATAGTATATATATACTGACTCTTCTTATTCTTTTTCTTACAATCTTGGAATTCTTTCTGCAGACAGAAGCTGTCACTTTTATGGTTACTAATGTATGCCAGAAACATTTGTTGAATGCCTGCACAGGCAGTGATCTATGTCTCCCAGAGTAGGGAGCACAGGGAGCTAGGTCCCATTCAGCAACCTGGGACAACTCAGAGGTCATAAACACAAATTAGAAGTGAGCTATGGCCAGTGTAATCAAGAAAGCATCTAAAATATAGTCAAAAGAGAGTATAAGAAGCCCACGGTTGGGGCATTTAAAGTTTATTTTTTTAAGTTTTATGTTGAACTCATAAATAATTCTGGTTTTGGCAGAAAGATAATGAAAATTTCAATCAAAGGGAATCATATTGCAGTAGAGTGACTCACTCTTGGAACTACAATATAGAAAATGGTTTTGTGTAAAACTCAATGAAGTTTCTTTTAGAAAAATAATAAAATCATATTAGAGAATGATTTAGCAATATGTACCCCAAAATCCACTCTTTTTTTGGTAGTTTATTCCTTTATTACAGACTTGCGGAGTACAGGTGAGAATCTACTACATAAGTAGGCTGCATGCAGGTGAAATTTGGTCTTCTTTGTGCCTCTCACTCTCTTTGGTAGTGGACCAGGTATGCTTTGTGTTGTCACCTGCCCCTGTCCTCCTCTCTCCCTATCTTCCCTGGCAGTGCTCAGTGACTGTTGATCCCACTACTGTGCTAATGTGACTAGTGTTTAGGGCCCACTCACAAGTGAGAACATGTGGTATTCAGTTATTTGTTTCTGTGATAATTCACTTAATAGGATAGTCTCCAACTGCATCCAAGTTGCTGTGAAGGCCATGATTTTGTTCTTCTTTATGGGTGCATAATACTCTCTTTTGTATAAGTAACATATTTTCTTTATCCACTCCACTTTTGATGGACAGCAGGGTTGGTTCCATGATTTTGCTGTTGTGAATACTGCAGCAATAAGCATGCATGTGCAGATATCTTTATGGTAGAGCAATTTGTGTTCCTCCAGGTACATTTCCAAAGGTGGGACTGCTAGATCATTTGGAAGATCAGTTTTTAGTTCGTTCAGAAATCACCACTCTGCTTTCCACAGAGGTTGAACTAGCTGACAAATCCACTCTTAAGATTAATTCTAAATGAATTGTTAAGAATATATGCAAAATTTAACTGCAAGAAGGACACATGGGTAAATCCAATCAAGATGATGCTGTGATTTGAATCATGATATTGAGATTTAATCCTCAATGAAACAATGTCAAGAGGTGTGGCCTTTGGGAGGTGAGTGTCACAAGGGTCTACCCTCACGAATGAGATTAGCACCCTTATAAACATGTTCAGCATTGAAAGTTGTACTCTCTTTTTTGCCTTCTGTCAAGTGAGGACACCGAAATAAGACATCATCTTGGAAACAAGAACTGTTCTCATTGAATACCAATGCCAGTAACTTAATCTTGAGTATTTCCACCTCCAGAACTATAAGAAATACACAACTAATCTTTATAAATCACCCAATTTCAGGCATTTTGTCATAGCAGCACACAAGGACTATGATATATAAAATTTAAAGAATAAAATTATAGTAAACATATGATAAATTTATAAAAGTAGGTTTTTGAGATTGTAAGGTGTTTACAAATTTCCATCTCATATTTTTCTATAGCAAGCATATATGTATAATTATAAATGATTAAATATTGCTATTATATGTTTATTTTACTGCACAGAAAGAAAAACTAAGTTCAAATGTACATTTATTTTCCTTTTAAGACTTCAAGAGGAAAGGTATTTCTAACAGAAGGAAGAGTAAAGGAAACCCTGCACAAAAAGGGAGCTAAGTGTCTTGTACAGTGTGGGTAATCAACACGTGTATGTTATATAAAGTTGAGCTTGTATTAGTGACTCACTACATTAGTTAGCCTCTTGTAGCTTCTTGTAGCTTGTATTAGCCACTCACTACACTTGTTAGCTTCTTGTAGTCATATATTTAATTTAAAAGGAAATTATTGTTTTACAATCTGTAACCCAGGTGGAGCTTGGAAGCTCATAGGTCCTAGAAACTGTTCATATAAAGTTTGAAGGCATTGTAAAGATCACAATGTATATTACTGAAAACAATAAATATATGTATCTATTTCACAAGTTACCAGTTTTATTTCCTCTTAAATTCTGTCATATATCATTTTGAAGACACCTAATTATGCAATAAAAGGATACATTTTTCCTTTTTTTGCATGTTCTTATTTTGCATAAAGCTATGTCAGGTACATTACATGTAAGAATAATATTGCCTTGGGTTATAGCTGTGCCTCCAGCCATAGTTTCAAAACTACATACATATTAGTGCACAGACATATACACAGCTTCGATTGTAGGCAGGTGCACTTAATCATTTACTCTAGCTAATGGTTGATTTAAACCTCTTTTTTCATGTTTAATTTGCATTGTCATAGTAGTTATTTGAATGTTTGGATTTTACTACTTTCTCATTTTGCCCTATTAGGAGCAACAAATATGACTAGAGACTGCCTGCAAAGTGGCACAGAGAATGTCAAGGTCTAGGCCAATAGAGACCTGTGGATTTTTATTCTGTACTATGACAGAGGTCAGACTATAATTAAGACTTTTAAGACATAAAAAATTGATTGCCTATTCATTCCAAAACAATGGTGCATTCTTTTTAGTAAATTTGAACTTTTATTTTATAATTTAACCATCATGCGATAGCAACAGTTCTGTAGAACTGTGCATTTGTCATTCAATTCTTGATATAAAAAGGTATAGACATCTGGATAGAGATGTACAGTATATGGTGCATTAAAATATATATAAATAAAAATATTTCCTTCAATGTATTTGTGGATGTAATCCAATTGTGAATTTAGCTTCAGTGTAAAAAGCTCATCATATGCTTAACACTTGACAGAGAAAAAAACATAAAAATAGAAGTCATTTACTAAAACCAATTTTACTTGCCTAAGCCCAGATTAATTAGCCTTATGTTATTTTTAATTGGAAACCTTAAATATGCATTGAAGTAAAGAAAATATACAATACTATAAGTAGAAATAAAATGAAATTGCTTAATATGTGGGAAAAACCATAGTGGCCACATCTGAGGTGAGTTTTCCTCTACTATGCACAGTCATGCCATTTTAGAGCTGCAAACAATTACAACATAATCTAGTAAATATTTTTTTATTTAAAATTAAATAAGAAAGAAAATACAATTGTTAGAAAATTAGATGATTTAGCCTAAAGTCACAGGTGTGCTGACAGTGGAATTGTGACCAACACTGGAACTCCTGATTCAATACATATCAGATAAATCTTTTATGTTACACATAAATTCCACATCACAAATTTTCAGAATTAGGTGTCATTTCTTATAGAGAATTCAAAATTTGATATGCTGATATATTTTAAAACTAGATGAATTTTATATTGCCAAAAGTTATAGCTATTTTTAATAGTTAGACAAAATCTGGGTAGATATGAAGCTATAACAAAGCATTACCTCTCCTATGTAACAAATACTATCACAAATATGTAAATTTAATAAAATAAACAAGAGAAACCAATTGTTAAACTAACCTGACTAGTTGTCAAATAAACTGAGTGTTATTTAAAATTTGTTTTAGATAAATTTGTTGGGTTTTTTTGAGTTGGAGTATCACTCTGTCGACCAAGCTGGAGTGCAGTGTCATGTTGCTCATGGCCACCACAGTCTCAACCTGCTGGGCACAGGTGATCCTTCCACCTCAGCTTCCAAACTGAAACTACAGGCACGTGCCACCACACCCAGATAATATTTTGGGATTTGGTGCAGAGATGAGGTCTCACCAAGTTGCCTAGGCTGGTCTCGAACCCCTGGGCTCAGGCAATTCTTTCACCTCGGCCTCCCAAAGTGCTGGGATTACTAACTTCAGCCACCCGGCCAAAAAATTATTTTTAAATAATTCTAAAAGAACAAATAAGACTCCAGGGGAGGGAATATATGGGGATAATTGGATAAAACAGCAATTATTAAATTATTTGAATGAATCTGTGTAAGTTATGTAATTAATACAATTCATTTTCTTTTATTTATTTTCTAATTAAAATTCATCAGATTTTTATTTGAAGAAATTTGAATGACATTACACTGACTTGTACTTGATGAAAAGAAATAAATCATCTTTTAGGAATAGTTGGCTGACTTAGTATTGGCCAATAATACTGCAAAATATAACAAGAGCCTTGTTGGTTAAAAATTGCAAACTTGGAGTGCTACCCACCCAAAAATAGAGGGGGTCATGTGCTACTGAGTGCCATTCTCAAGTCAGAGGAGTGTTGACTCGAAGATCACACAGCCTTCATGGAGAAAGCCCCTCAACCAAGGAAGGTCACACCCCTTCTCCAAAGGAAGCTCTTATCCGGTTTCCAATAACTGGCCTATGCATGATAGGTACAGAAGCCTCCAGGGGACAACTCTAATGAGCCATCCCAGCTCCAGAGCCCTGTAAGGTGCACTGAGAACTCTATTACAACTGCATCTCAGATCAACTTCCCCTTCTGCTCAATTCTTCTTCCTGCTCTCCCTCACACTCCCCAGCAACCACCTGCAGCAAACCTGGGCATCTCAGAGTCTATTTCCTAGAGAACCTGACCTAAGACATGAAGTGAAGCTGTACCACTCAGAGTTGTAAGATCTGTCATTACCATTCTTAGATAGAAAAAAAAAAAATAAATACAATATGCAGTGATTTAAAACAGTAAAATATATAAAGTGGATTACCCAATTAATAAATATATGCATCTCTTTTTACTGTTTACATAATACTTTTATTTTTAAAAATACTACCCTGCCGGGCTCGGTGACTCAGCCTATAACCCCTCGCCTTTGGGAGGCTGAAGTGAGTGGATTGCCTGAGCCCGCGGGTTCAAGACCCGCCTGGGCAGCGAGACCGCATCTCCACAATAAATCAAAAAATCAGCCGGGCGTGGTAGTGCGCCCTTGTAATTCCGGCTACTCGGAAGGCTGAGGCGGAAGCATCACCGGAGCCCAGCAGGTCGAGGCAGCGGTGGCCGGGAGCGGCCACTGCACTCCAGTCTGGGTGACAGAGTGAGACTCCAACTCAAAAAAAAAAAAAAAAATACTACCCTATTATTTTCATGAGGGAAGAATTTATATGACTAAACAGAATTTAATGATAATATGCTTTCTGCTAACTTGTAAAAAATGACCAATAATATCAAAACTTTGTCTCATAAAAGGACTATTGCTTAATGAATTAAAATAAAATCTAAGATCATAAGTAATGTAAAGGAACTCCTACATAGTCTTCCAAAGATCAAAACTTTTAAGACTTTCTATACTTCTTAAGCACATTCCATTCCAAGCACATCAGTCGTCTCTTCAGACTCTAGGCATTATATTCCTTCTTCAGTCTTGCAACTTCTTCCCCTTCAACATACACACCTGCCTGTGTTACAAGGTCGAGATCAGCACCATGTCTCTAAGAGGTCCTACTGTCACAGCTCCTGCCTACACTGGGATACACCCACATTGTTTTGGAAATTAATTCACTAAGTAAATCATCTAGTAAAAAATTAGCACCCTGCAAGAACTTTTCTTATTTTTTTCATTTGCTTTCTTTTTTTTTTTTTGAGTTGGAGTCTCACTCTGTCGACCACACTGGAGTGCAGTGGCCGCTCCCGGCCACCGCAGCCTCGCCCTGCTGGGCTCCGACGATCCTTCCGCCTCAGTCTTCCGGGTAGCCGAAATTACAGGCATGCGCTACCACACCCGGCTGATTTTTTGATTTATTGCAGAGATGAGGTCTCGCTGCCCAGGCGGGTCTCAAACCCGCGGGCTCAGGCAATCCACTCACCTCAGCCTCCCAAAGGCGGGGGATTACAGGTTGAGCCACCGAGCCCGGCTTCATTTGCTTTCTTAAATTGATCTAAGTCCCAGGAGGGGAGCAAAATGTTCTTAAACTCCTGTTGTACCTTTTCATTCAGTCTGTTGCTATGTTGATTGCTTCTATTGACTTCACACATACTGTGCTTATGCTTGCTAGTCAAGAGTTGCCTATATTTACATTTCCTGTTTTCCTCATTTATTTTAGATTCAGAGGTACATGTGCACGTTTGTTACATGGATATATTGTGATGTGGTGGTGATTGGGTCTCAGGTGGACCATTCCCCAGACAGTGAACATTGTACCCAATATGTAATCTCTAAACTCTAGTCCTCCTTCCTTCTCTCCTCTTATCGCAGTCTCCAGTGTATTATTTCCATATTTGTGGCCATTTATCTATCACATATAAATGAGAGTATGCGGTATTTGATTTTCTGTTTCTGAGTCAGTTCACTTAGGATCTCCAGCTCCATCCACATTGTAACAAAGGAATTATTTCATTTTCTCTTGTAGCTGTGTAGTATTCCGTAGTATATATATGCCAGATTATCTTTATCCAGTCAATCATTGGTGGGCACTTAAGTTGGTTTCATGATTTTGGTGTTGTGAATGGACATATGAGTACAGATGTCTTTTTTATATAATGATTTCTAATGTGTTGCTTTTCTTTTAGTTAATCCCTAGTAATGAGATCTTGTGACCAATAGTAATTCAATCTTTAGTTCTTTGAGAAGTGTCCATACTCTTTTTCATGGAGGTTGAGCTAGTTTACACTTCCACCAACAGTGAATTTGTGTTACCTTTTCTCCGCAACTGTACCACTATCTGTTGTTCTTTTAATTTTTAATAATAGCCATTGTGACTGACGTAAGGTGATACATTTGTATTTATCTGATGATTAGTAATGTTGAACATTTTTTATGTTTGTTGGCAGCTTATATATCTTCTTTTAGGGGAAGAATGTCTATTAATGTTTTTGTCCATTTTTTGATGAAGTTGTTTTGTTTTTTGGTGTGTGTTGACTTGTTTGAGTTCCTTGTGAATTCTGAATATTAGTTTTTTTGTCTGAGGAACAATTTGCAAATACTTTCTCCCATTCTGTAGACTTTCGGTTCATTCTGTTGACTATGTATTTTGTTATACAGAAGCTTCTTTGTTTAATTAAGTCCCATTTGTCTATTTTTGTTTTTGTTACAATTTCTTTTGGGATCTTTGTCATACATTTTTTGCCTCACCAATGTCTAGAAGAGTGTTTCCTTTGTTTTCATCTGTGATTTTTATAGGCTTTATAGGTCTTACATTTAAGTCTTTGATCAATCTAGAATTAACATGTATACATGTTGAAAGGCAACATATATAAAGATTTCGGTTTTATTCTTCTGTGTATAGTTAGCCAATTTCCCCAACACCTTTTATGGAATACAGTGTTTTTCCTCATTGGTTATTTTGTTGACTTTTTAAAAAATCAGTTGGTTATAGGCATTTGGTTTTATTTCTGAGTTTTCTATTCTGTTCCATTGACCTATCTCTCTATCCTTATACCAGTATCATGCTCTTTTAGTTACTATAGGCTTACAGTATAATTTGAAGTCATGCAGTGTGATACATCCACAATTGTCTTTTTTATATAGGATTGCTTTGGTTATTCAGGCTCCTTTTGGGGGTCCATATAAGCTTTCATATTGCTTTTTGCTAATTCTGTGAAGAATAAAGTTGGTATTTTGGTAGGGGTTGTGTTGAATCTGTTGATTGCTTTAGATGGTATGGTCATTTATGGCTCATTTTAATGTCTTCCAACTCATAAGCATGGGATACTCTTCCCTTTATGCTGTCTAAATTTCTTTCATAAGTGTTTTGTATTTATCCTTGGAGAAATCTTTCACTTTGGTTAGTTGTATTCCTAGATATTTTATATTTTTTTGTGGCTAGTACAAATTTGATTGAGCTTTTTGATTTGATTCTTGGTTTCAGCATTGTTGATGTATAGAAATGCTACTGATTTTTGTATATTGATTTTGTAGTCTGAGATTTTCCTGAAGTCATTTATCAGGTCTAGAGCTTTTTGGAGTCTTTAGGAGTCTATAGGTTCTTCTAGGCATATAATCATGTCATCCAGGGTCACGGACAATTTGACTTCCTTCTTGCTGATTTGAATGTCTCTGATTTATTTTTCTTACTGGATTGTCAGGACTTCCAGTACAATGATGAACCAGAATAGACACAGTGGACATCCCTTTCTTGTTCCTATTTTGTGGGGGAATGTTTTCATCTTTTCATGATTAAAAATGATGTTGGCTGTGGGTATATCATGCATGGCAATTATTATTTTGGAATATGTTCTTTCAATGTCTAGTTTTTCAAGGGTTTTTATCATGAATGGATGTCGGATTTTACTGAATGCTTTTTCTGAATCTATTGAGATAGATCATATGGTTTTTATTGTTTATCTAGTGAATCATGTTTATCAATTTGCAGATATTGAACCATTCTTGCATCCCCAGAATAAACAGACTTTGTTGTGATGGATAATTATCATTACTATTAATTTTGGTATGCTGTTGGACTTAGTTTGCTAGTATTTTGTTAAGGATTTCTGAGTCTATGTTAATAAGAAAAATTGACCTGTATTTTTCTTTGCCTATTGTGTTCTTGTTTGATTTTGGAGTGTGTGGTACTGGTTTCATAGAATGAGTTGGGGAAGTTCCTACCCTACATTTTCTGGAATAGTTTCAGTAGAGTTGGTCTTTTCTCTGTAGATCTGATTAAAATTTGACTGTGAATCCATCTAGCCATGAATTTTTTTCTTGGAAGTTGTTTTTATTACTGATCCAATTTCATATCTGCACATTTATGGTATCTACTTGGTTAGTCTACCTGGCAGTCTGTCATTTTGTTTATCCTTTTATAAAACCAACTTTTTGATTCATTGATCCTTTATAACATTTTTTAGTCTCATCATTTAGTGTTGCTCTGATCTTTGTTATTTTTTTTTTACTCTGCTAGTTTTAGATTTAGATTTTTCTTTTCTTTCTAGTTCCTTATGGTGCAAGTTTAAGCTGTTGATTTTAGCTCTTTCTATCTTTTTGATGTAGGCATTTAGTGTTATAAACTTTCCTCTCAGCACTGATTTTACTGTATCCCAGAGGTTTGGGGATACTGTATTTCTATTTTCATTTATTTCAATGATTTATTTTTAAATTTATCTCTTAATTTAATTGCTTACCCTAGGATTTCTCAAGAGCAATTTTTCAGATTCAATGTAGTGGTGACATTTCATATGTGTAAAACAGTTCAATTTTCTTGTTATATTATATTCTTTTCTATTATATAATGTCCTGCTTTGTCTTTCTTTTTTAAAACTGCTTTTAGTTTAAAGTCTGAGTTATCTGATATGAGGATGGCAACTCCTGCTCATTTTTGTTTTCCATTCTCATGTCATAACTTTTCACACTTAGTCTGTGACTGTCTTAGGCCTGTAGTGTGTCTTTTGTAAGCAGGCAATGGTGGATCTTCCTTAAATTCCAATTTGACACTGTGATTCTTTTAAGTGGAGCATTTAGGTCATTTATTTTCAGTGTTAATATTATGTGAAGTTTCGATTCTGTCATAGTGTTGTGAGCTCACTGCCTTGGGGATCCAATGTGTATTTGCTTTATAGACTCTGTGAGTTTTGCACTTATATAGCATTTTATGATAGTGAAAGCTGTCATTTTGTTTCCATGTTTAGAACTCCTTTGAGCATCTATGTAGAGATGGTTTAGTGGCAACCAATTCCCTTTGTGTTTGTCAGGAAAGGACTTTATTTTGCCTTTGTTTACAAAGCTTAGTTTGGCTGAATGTACAACTCTTGGTTGAAAATGGTTTCCATTCTCTCTGACTTGCAGGGTATCTGCTGAGAAGTCTGCTGTTACTCTAATATTCTTTGCTTTATATGTGATTTGGCACTCTGTCTTTCTGCTCTTAGAATATTTTCTTTAATGTTTACTTTGGAGAATCTGAGAATTATATGCCTTGGTGAAGTTCTTCTTGCTAGGTATCTTGTAGGGTTTATGAGCTTCTTTTGTTTAGATGTCTAGATCTCTTTCAGGACCAGGAAAGTTTTTTTGAATTATTTCCTTGAATACATTTTTGTACATTTTACTTAATTTCTCCCTCTGGAATGCTTATGATTCATAGATTTTTGTCACTTTACATAATCCTATGTTCTTAGGCTTTGTTCATTCTTTTAAATTATTTTCTTCTTTATTATTGTCTACCTGGGTTAGTTCAAATGACTTGTCTTCCAACTCTGAGGTTGTTTTTTCCTCTTGGTCTAGCCTACTGCTACAGCTTTGTTCTGTATTTTGTATCTTCACTGAGTTTTTAAAATTTTTTTAATGTTGTTAATCTATCCTTTCTCCTTCTGAATTGTTCTGCTGATTCCTTTATGTTAGTTATCAGCTTTCTCTTTCACTCCTTGTATTTCTTTATAATAAATATACTGAATTTGTTATCTGACATTTCAAGGATTTCATTTTAGTTAGGGTGTGTTGTTGAAGAGTTGGTGTGTCCCTTTGGAGGATAACACTCTGTTTGTTTCATACTTCCATAGTTGATTATCTAGTTCTTTCTAAACTGAATGAACTATGGCAGTTCGTTTATATGAATTCCTTTTATATTGATAGCCTATATATTTAGAATTTCCTGCGTGTTTATTGTAATAGTAATACAGTGTGGGAGTGGGCTGACTTGCTGCCTCCTGTGAAGCTCCTGTGTGGAGCTGGGGTTGCAGAGGTTCCAGAAAACTTATCTTGCTCCTTGGTAGTGTGTGCTGGTGTCAGCTAATTATCTGTTGTGTTGTGTCACTCGACCTCCATGTCAGCAGGTGTTATTTATGGCTCTCTAGGCCAGGATCTGGTCACTGTGGATGTGGATCTGTACTTACTTGATCCTTGTTGACTGGAAAACTCTCTGTTGTTTAAGTAGTGATTTGGTCTGCAGAATCCATAGTATTTTGAGCTCTCAGTTTGGCCCTGGGGAGGAGAGAACCAAGATGGGCAGGGCTGAACCAGGTAGACCCATCAAGGGGTCCACCGATGGCAGGCACAGACCCCAACTTCAAGACAGGGTCTGGGGTACAGCCTCTAAGTGCCCAGAGGTGTGCCTTGGTGAGGTGTTTCAAGACATTTGCTGTCTCAATATCTCTGCTCAAGAAGGGAAGGATCTGTGATCCTAATCTAGAAGAATGGGAGCTCTAGGAGCCTGGAGATATGTCTCTACATTAAACAGAAAGGGAATCACAGCACCAAGAATTCTACCGCTCAGCAGTGGTGTGGCACAAGCTTTGTTCCAGCTGATTGGGTGTGTTAGATGCCTGAGAGTATTTCTCTGTGAGAAGCAGATAAACTACTGTTGTAACAAATTATTTTTACTAGATTAAAATATGCCACTTTTAGAATTCACCATAGTGTTTTCCACAGAGGTTGTACCTATTTTTGTAGAATGATTTGAGTTTCTCCAAGTATATTTCCAGAAGGGGTACTGCTGGGTCATATGGAAGGCCAATTTGTAGTTCTTTTAGAAATCATCACATTTGTTTTTCATAGAGATTGAATTAGTTTTCGCTCCCATCAGCAGTGTAGAAGCACTCCCTTTTCTCCACATCCTTACATCCATCTGTTGTTTTTTGTTTTATTAATGATGACCATTCTTACTGGAGTTAGATGATATCTCAATTTTGGTTTTGATTTGCATTTCTCTGATGATTAGTGAGGCTGAGCATTTTTTTCCTGTGTCTGTCAGCAGCTTTTATATCTTATTTTGAGAAACATCTATTGACATCTTTTGCCCATTTTTCGATGAAGCTGTTGTTTGTTTGTTTATTTTTTTCCTTTTGGCATATTTGAGTTCCTTATAGATCCTAGATGCTAAGTCTTTGTCAGAAATAAAGTTGGCAAATATCTTCTCCCATTCTATGGACTGTCTCCCACACTCTTAATGGTTTCTTGTGCTTTGCAGAAGCTTTTTAGTTTAATGAGATCTGATCCCACTTGTTTATATTATCTCTTAAGCCATGGTCATTTGAGGTTTTGATCAGGAACTGGTTGACTATTCCAACTTCTATAAGGGTGTCTCGTGCATTTTATAAGAATCGCATAAGCCGGGCTCAGTGGCTCAGCCTGTAATCCCACGCCTTGGGAGGCTGAGGTGAGTGAATTGCCTGAGCCTGCGGGTTCGAGACTCACCTGGGCAATTTGGTGAGACCTCATCTCTACAATAAATCAAAAAATGAGCCGGGCATGGTAGTGCACGCCTGTAGTTCCAGCTACTTGGAAGGCTGAGGTGGAAGGATCGCTAGAGCCCAGCAGGTCGAGGCTGCGGTGGCCACTGCACGCCAGTCTGGGTGACAGAGTGAGACTCCAACTCAAAAATAAAAAAAGAATCTTATAGTTTGAGGTTTTGCATTTCAGTCTTTGATCCATGTAGAGTTGATTTTTGTGTATGATAATAGGTATGGGTTCCTGTTTCAATCTTCTGCATGTGGTCAGCCAATTTTCCCCACACCATTTACGGACTAGTTTCTCCTCTCCCCAGTGTTTGATGGAGGCTTTGTTGAAGATTTTGTTGGTAGAGAAATTGAAGTTTTGCTCCCAGAATCTCTACACCATTCCATTGGTCTATATGCCTGCTCTTGTACCAGTACCAGGCTGGTTTGATTATTGTATTCTTATAATAAAGTCCAAAGTCTGGGCATGTAATACCTTCTGTTTTGTTTCTTTTGCTGAGTATTGTTTTGGCTATTTGTGGTCTTTTATGTTTCCACATAAATTTCTGCATTGTCATTTCCAGGTCCAAGAAGAATGATGATAGTAATTTATTGGATACAGTGTTGATTTTGTAGATTGCCTTTGATAGGATGGACATCTTAACAATGTTGATTCTTCCTATCCATGAGCATAGAATATTTTTTCATTTGTTTGTGTCTTCTTGGATTCCTTTGAGCAATATTTTGTAGTTTTCACTGCAAAGGTCTTTTATTTCTCTGTTTAGGAATATGCCAAAGTATTTCGTGTGTGTGTGTGTGTGTGTGTGTGTGTGTGTGTATGTGTGTGTATGTGTGTGTGTTGTGAATGGGATTGTGCTTTTTATTTGATTCTCTGACTATTTTAGGTGTATAAAAATGTACATTTATTTTGTACCCTGAGACTTTACCAACGTTCTTTGCTAGTGTAAGAATATTTGGAAAGATTAACTTGAGCTTTCTAGGTATAAGATCATGAAAGATGAATAACTTAACTTCCTCTTTTCCTTTTTGGGTACCCCTGATTGCCTTCTTTTGTCAGGTTGCTCTAGGTGGGAATTCCAACACTATGTTGAACAGGAGGGATAAAAGTGGGCAGACTTGTCTTGTTCCAGTTTTCAGGAGATAAGCTTCCAATTTTTGTCTGTTTAGCAATATGTTGGCTACTGATTTATCATAGATGACTCTTACCATCTTGAGGTATGTTTCTTCTATGTCTAGGTGTTCAAGGGTTTTTCTCAAGAAGGTATGCTGGATTTTATTGAAAGTTTCTTCTGCATCTAATGACATAATCATGAGGTTCTTGTTTTTATATCTGTTCATGTATTTAATTACCTTTATGGTCTTATAGATCCTGAACTAGCCACGCATCCCAGGGATAAAGCCTACTGGATCATGGTGGATGATTTTTGAGAAGTGTTGCCGGATCCAATTTGCTAGAATCTTATTGAGAATTTTTGCATGTATGTTCATCAGGAATATTGGCCTGTAGTTTTCTTTCTTTGTTGTATCTTTACCCAGTTTGGATATCAATGTGATGTTTGCTTCATAAAAAGATTTGAGGAGAGTTCCATCTTTCTTGATTGCCTGGTAAACTTTCAATAGGATTGGTATCAGCTCTTTCTTGTATGTTTCCATGTGATCCAGTGCTTTCTTGTTTGTTTTTCTCAGCAGTTTTCTGGGTTACTATTGGTTTATTTAGGTTCTTAATTTCTTCTTCTTGTTTCAACCTTGGGAGGCTGTGTGACATCAGAAAGTCTTCCATATCTTTTAGGTTTTTGAGTTTGTTTCCATACAAGTGTGGATAGTAATCTTGATAATCCTTTGTATTTCTTCAGAGTTAGTTGTGACTTGATCTTTGACATTTCTGATTGTGTTTATTTGGACTTCTTCTCTCTTTTTCTTGGTTATTCTTACTAGGGGTCCATCAATCTTGTTTATCCTTTCAAAGTTCAAGCTTTGTGTTTTGTTGATTTTTTCCGTGATATTTTTGTCTTCAATATTCTGTATTTGGGCTTTTACTTTGGTGATTTTGATTCTTTTCCTGAAGTTAGGGTTTTGATAGTCTTGTCCTTCCAGCTCCCTTAGGTAGTTTGTTAGGCTATTAACTTGCGGTCTTTCTATTTCCATGATGTGTGTTGGTAGAGATATAAATTCACCTCATAGAACTGATTTCATAACATTCTAGATGTTTTGGTCAGATGTTCCTTCATTTTCATTTTTTTCCAGTAATCTTTTAATTTATGTTTTAATGTCTCTATTGACCCAGGAGTTGTTCAACATCATCCTGTTTAGTGTCCATGTCTTTATGGGTTTTGGGGGAATTTTGTTGGTGTTGACTTTCATTTTTATTTCACTGTGGTCTAAGAAGGTATATGGCAGTACTTAAATTTTATGAAAAATTATTATGCTTGATTAATGACTGAGAATGTGATTGATCTAGGAGTATGGTCCATGCATTATGAGTAGAATGCCTATTTTGTGGTTATAGAGTGGAGTGTTCTATAAGTATCTATTAAGACAATTTGGTCAAGTGTTAAGTAAAATTTCCAGATCCACTTGTTGATTTTTTTGTCTCAGTGATATATCTAGGGTTGTTAGTGGAGTATTTAAGTTTCCAGCTAAGTTAGTGTTAGAGTCAATATTTTTCTTTAGTTTACTTTGTAGCTGTTTTATAAAAGCTGGAGATCCTGTGTTGGGTGCTTATATGTTTAGGATGGATGCTTCCTGTTGATGGATTGAACCTTTGATCATTATGTAGTGTCCACTGTATCTTTTTTAATTTCAGCCCCTCTTTTGTGTTCCGTTCACCTGAAAAATTTTTTTTTTCCGTCCACTAACTTTGAGTCTATAAGAGTCCTTTGTAGTGCAATATACTTCCTGGAGGTTGAATGTAGTTGAGCCATTTTTTAAAATCGTTTTCCAATCTATGTCTTTTGAGTGGTGCATTTAGTCCATTGATGTCATGCTGATTATTGAGATATAATGGTTTATCCCTCTCATGAGTTCTTATAATGTTCTTGGTTGTTGTTGTTGCTGTCTATTTGGTTGTTGATTTGCTCTTGATTTTTGGTTTGATATGTGTGTGTGTGTTCAATTTTACAGTCATGATACATGCTGTGTTGATTCCCTGTTTTCCTGTTTTCTTGGGAAGAGTGTGGTCATTCTTTTTTTCTTTCTTTCTTTCTTCTGTGCTTAGTATCTTTCTTAAACAACTCTTATAGAGCTTGACTAGAGGCAGTATAAATTCTTAGGGGTTGAAAGTCTGGGAAAGATTTCATTCTCCATCATTTATGAAGCTTACCTTAACTGGGTAGATAATTCCTGGTAGGAATTGCTTATTCTTGATAACTTTGACTACTGGATTCCTATCTCTTCTAGCCTGTAGTGTTTCTGTAGATAAGTCTGCTGCTATTCTAAATGGTCTTCCCCAGTAGGTAATCTGACCTTTCTTTGTTGTTGCCCTTAAGATTTTTTATACCTACTTTATGTAAGCAAATTAGTATGTATCCAGGAGTTGGTCCTCTTATTTTGATGCCTTGCAGGTGTTCTCTGAATCACTTGTGTTTGGATGGTCATATCTCTAATGAGATGAGGAAAGTTTTCTTGAAAAACTTCATGGAAAGTTTTTTCCAAGGTGTTCTCTGTCTCCCTTTCTGCCTCAGGAATGCTGATCAGGTATAAGTTCAGCTTCTTAATATAATCACACATCGGTTGGAGGCTTTGTTCTATCTTTTTGAGCTAGCTTTCTGTGTTTTTAACATTTTGGGTTAGTTCCAAATTTTAGTCTTCAGGTTCTGAGAATCTTCTGCTTGGTTAATTCTGCTTTCCATGCTTATCAGCATGTTACTTATTTCATTTACTGTATTCTTTATTGCAGTCATCTCAGTTATCAACTATGTCTCTCTTTCTTCTTGACTTTCTTTGTTTCTATTCATCCTCCCCATCAATACCTTGATATTTGGATTTATGGCTCAAGACCTGTCATTCTGGGGCATCTTCATTGTTTGAGTTATAAAGTTTGCATTCTCAGGAGCTGTCTTTCCAGGGGCCTGGGAGGTACCTGTGTTCTTCTGTTGATTCTTCTTCATTTGTGATGGATTCTTCCTTTCCTTTTTTTCCCCTCATTAATTTTGTTGCTCTGTGACAGGTAAGATATCTCTCATTTCTGTTTGCTCCATCCCTTATTCTTCCTTAGGTAGAGTCTCTGGATTTGTTCAATTTTGAAGCTACACTCGGGGTGCGGGCTGTGCTATCTTTTTGTAGTTTTGAGATTTGATTGAGGTGTAATGTGGGGAGCTACAGTTCAGAAGCTACCTGCAGATGGCAGTATCAGTTGACTAGTGTGTAGGTCTCCTGGAACTCACATCCCCACTAGCTTATAATATGTATACCTCGTGAAACCAAAATGAGATAAGAGAAAGGAAAAGACCGAGAAAGAAAGAAGGGAAAAGAAAGGAAGATGAAGAGAAAGAAGGAGAAGGGGGAAAGCAGACAGGCAAAAACCAAACAAACAAAAAAGAATAAACAAACAAAAAAGCCAATGATACTCTCACCCTCAAATATACCCATATACTAAAAAAAGAAAAGGGAGAAAAAGGGACCAATGAAATCAGAAGACATGCACAGAAATATATGTATGAAAAGCATGGGTTAAAAAAAAAAAAGAAGACCTCCCACTTGTAGCTGCTTCTGGAACTTCAGGACCTATTTTTTTTAATGGTGTGTTGCAAGCACCATTGCTTTTGGCTCCCACAATAGGGATCCAGCTTTGGTCTTTAGATTCTCACCTCTGATATCAGCATGGACCCATTAGGCTGCTGTCTTTATGGGCCAGACACCCCATAGACTGCTGAGAAAGGGAGGTGAATTAAGTCAGGACTCATCCCAACTTATCTGTTGCTAGATCTCCCACTCTCTGATTGCACGTGTCTGGTCCAGTGTGAGGAGTGAGGTATCTTTCTCTCTGGTATTATGCACTTGTAGTATCCTTTCCAGGTCAATGGTTGTCAATCCCAGAGGGGTATGGAAATCACCCCCTTGGTCTCGAGATGTAGGCTTCCCAGAATCAGTGAGCTACAGCAGATCTCTGCCTGGATTTCAGAACAAAGAAGACGACATCAGTCCGCATCTTATCTGGTGGGACTCAGCTCCAGATTTCCTCCCTATGTTTTCTCCATGGTCCCCTCTGCCAGTGCCTGGTCTGTTGCCACAGGTATGGGCCAGATGCCAGGTACCAGGAGGCCACTAATCTTTGCTTCCCTTTCCTGAGAGATGCTCCAAGAATGGCAGATGGCAGATGTTCCTGGGGAGGAACATGTGGAGGTGATCCACATGCCTCAGAGATCAGACAGCTCTATGTATATATACTTATTGTAAACATAAAAATGCATATATGTTCCCATTTGATGTATTTTTATAATTCAAACACTGCCAAAATTATTCTGTTCTTGACAGCAAAAATAAATGTCCCTTATTCTTCATCTTAGTGTAGAATGTTGCAATTCCACAGTTCTGAAAACTGAAAGCCAATATTGACAATTACCTCTTTCTGCATTCTACCCATTGATTGTCAAATCTAGATCATTTTGAATCCAATAAATAAATTGGATACCTCAGTTTGTCACTATCTTATCCTAAGCTTTTATTGTTTGGGGTATTCCAATGATTTTTTAACTAATCTATTTTTCACTACTACTTCATCCTTAGGCACCATGTCAAACCATTCTTCCAGAGTACTCAGAATAATCTTATTAAAATAAACATTATCATTTCAAGTCTCTAAATGCTCAGTATTCTTTTATTAATTTAATTTTAATCAACATAAAATTGCATCAATATTCTTCAGTGACCTTTTTAAATCCTTAGGATAAGATTTTTTTAAAATCATGATTACAATGCTCTGTTACTCTGTCTTAAAATTTGGAAGCTAAGCATGGTGGTTCATACCTATAATCCCAGCTGCTCTGGAGGCTGAGGCAGGAAAATTCTTTGAGCCCAGGAGTCCGAAACTACAGTGAGCTATTATACCCCGGCCTGGGAGACAGAGTGAGACCCATTTCTAAAACAAATTAATTAATTAATTTTAAAAATATACTCTTGGTCAACTCTTTCTTGTTAATTTCCACCAATCTTACAGATCTCAGGAAAGTATTGTTTCCACCAATAGGAATTTAACAGCCCAACAAAATCTGGTCCACAATTTGTGTTCTTCATAACATCTATGGCAATTATCAATGTTATAGATATTTGTGTAACCTTTTGTTTTATGTTAATATCTCCCATTGGCTTATAAGTTTCAAGATGTCACAGATTCTATATGCAACAAAATATAAACCAATGTTCATCTATTTTCTTATTCAGATCCTGGAACTAAGTAGGCATTTATAAATAAAACAATTACTGAATAAATATTTACATAAATAAATGGATTATCTCTCATAATATGAGTCAACATGGTCACAAGCACAATAATAGTTTGGATACATAAAAAACATTTTAGCAAAACAAAAAAGTTAAAAGCAAAGTTTTATGAATAGTGATCAGTTTTGTTTAGACTATGCTACAAAAATTGTTCATAAACTTAATATAGGTTCTTGAATCTATTTTTGAAAAGCAAGAGGCTGAAGAAAGATAAGGGAGGCTTCCTTGAACTATGCAAAGAAAGCATTCCCAAACAGGAGATATTATTGTGTATATCTATACCTAAGCTTATCTCATGCCTATGTCTTTGTCTACTTATGTCTATGCCTATGCCTATGTTTATGTTTATGCCTATGTCTACGTCTATAGATATGTCTATGTGTCTATCACTATGCCCATGCCCATGCCTATACCTATGCCCATGCCCATGTCCATGTTCATGTCTTCATCCATGTCTATGCCTACATCTGTGTCTATATGTCTATATCTGTGCCTGTGCCTGCCTGTTTCCATACCTGTGCCTGTGCCTGTGTCTGTGTCCATGTCGGTGACCATGCCCATGCCCATACCCATGACCATGGCCATGTCCATGTTCATGTTCATGTCTATGTCTATGTCTATGTCTATGTCTATGTCTATGTCTATATCTATATCTGTCTGTGCCAATGCCTATGTCTGTGTCTAAATGTCTATGTCTATGTTTATGTCTATGCCTATGCAAATGTCTATGTCTATGTTTATGCCTATGCGTATGTCTAGATCTATGCTTATGTCTATGCCTATGTCTATGTATTCTTTTACATATATTCATATCTATATCATCCATATGTATATCTACCTGTCTATATCCATAAATTTTCTCTCCCTTGGAGAATCTTCAATACTGGAGAAATAAAGGGATGTTCAGGCAATTGCTTCTAGAAGAAAATCTTATGTGTTGTGTTATTTGTGAACTTCTAAGAAAAGTCATGTGCTTCTTTTCTTTTTTTTTTTTGAGAAAGGCAAATAATATGATCTGAAGATAATAAACAAAAAAGGGTTGTTTGCTAATCATGAATAACAGTGTGTTCAGAAATGTGTACAAGTCAAGCAGAAGGAAAATAGGCAAAATGTGTGTGTCTATTTTATGCATATTGTTATTGGGCTCATTTGTCTTTATTCTCCTAAGAAAATAAATGTAAGCAAATAACATAAATCTTGCTGAAATTAGACTTTTTTTTTTTTTTTTTTTGAGTTGGAGTCTCACTCTGTCGCCCAGACTGGAGTGCAGTGGCTGTTCCCGGCCACCGCAGCCTCGACCTGCCAGGCTCCAGCAATCCTTCCACCTCAGCCTTCCGAGTAGCCGGAATCACAGGCATGCACTACCATGCCCGGCTGATTTTTTGATTTAGTGTAGAGATGAGGTCTCGCTGCCCAGGCGGGTCTCGAACCCGCAGGCTCAGGCAATCCACTCACCTCAGCCTCCCAAAGGCACGGGATTACAGGCTGAGCCACCGAGACCGGCTCTATATTTCTAACTTAATTAAATTCTTATTTTACATCCTATTACAATAGTATTTAAATAACTTCCCAAGATCTATTATCACCCCTACTGTAATACAGTCTTCACAGTGCTAGTAGAGTTAAGTATGAACTATATAGCTTCAAACAGCAGTGTTTGGCCTGTTAGTTGACTGAACCTGAGTAAATTATTTAGCCTATTTAAGACTTAGAATCCTAGCATACAAAATGAGGCAAAGTAATAGCTACCTTGTGACTACTTTCTAAAGTTAAATGTAATTGAGGTTTAAAAACATGTTGATTTTATATCATTGTAGAATGTGATAAGAATAAAATGGTAATATGGTTCATTCTCTCTTGTATCATACATTTTAACAGGGGATGAAGACCATGAAATTATAATTATAATCATGTGTAGGGGATGCTAGGAGACTATCTTACAAGAGGACAAAGGAAGACAAATAAGGTAGTTTTTGGTGGCAGGTTTGAGAAACCTTCCAACAGAAGTAACGTCTTTGCTGATGGCAGAAGAGTAGTTGGATGCTGGTATTAAAGAGACGTGGAGAAATTTTGTGCCAGGGTGTAAGATAGCACATCTGTACCATGGGTCTGAAAGTAGTTTTGAATGCCTGCATCACAGAGTGTGAATATGGGGAAACGATGAAGACTGGATCCATTTGCTAGCACAATGGCTGACTCGAATAGAAATTCAATGAATTATAAGCTTTTTTCTTTAGTTTTCTCATAAACAAATACTTTCATCACGTTTCCCTACTTTATTTTAGTGCTTTCTATTGTCAAAAGGACAATGCTTCAAGGTCTGAGTGTGTCATAAAAACTTCTCCATCACCTTACCTGTATAGTAGGCTTCCAGATTTTCTTTTCCCTCTATTCTTCTCTCTGTGTCCTCACCAATGGTAGTGCTTATACTCAGCACTGTCCAGCAGAAAGTCCTGAGATGATAGAAATGTTCTATAACTATACAGTCCACTATGGCAGTCAATTATATGTAGCTATTAGGCAGTTAAACATTTGGACTGTGGTTAGTGCAACTGAGAAACTGAATCTTTAAATTTATTTACATTTAAATAGCCACATTTGGCTAGTTGCTATCATATTAAATAACACAGATATAGAAACTTTATTTAGTAGAAATTAAGAATGGCAAACAAATTGCAAAGTTGTGTAAATGATTTGGACTTTGGCATAGAAAATTTTTTAATTTTGTGTTTAGTTAGTATGCCTCAGAAAATAAAGCCTACTGCAATTATATGTGAATTAAAACTCTCATCCATGTGTTAATAAAGCTTCCCCAATTGATCCTCTTGATGTAAAAAACTCATAACACTGCTTCACACTTTGAAGACTTGACTAAAATATATTGTCTAGAATGCCATTCCACCCTTCACTGGTAAATATATCTGGTAAACACATGTTTATCTATCTAATATTACTCACTTGTCGCTTCCTTTATGTAGGTCTCCCATATGTAAGGTATACTCTAGAATTTCCTACTGCCCTGTATCTTAAAGCACTTCATCCCATTAAAACCACCTTATAATTTTCCTATCCCCATCCTGTAATTTTGTACAGTTCTTTCAGGCAGATTTTCTTAATGACTGAGTACTATTAGGGAATATACATGACATTCTAGATGTTAAAAATGATGATATAGTGATCACACCAAATATGTGAAATATCTTCTTCAATTAATAACGTAATATACAGCCAGGCTCGGTGGCTTAGTCTATAATCCCGCGCTTGGGAGGCTGAGGTGAGTGGATTGCCTGAGCCCGCGGGTTCGAGTCCCACCTGGGCAACTTGACGAGACCTCATCTCTACAATAACTGAAAAAAATTAGTGGGCGTGGTAGCACATGCCTGTAATTCTGGCTACTTGGAAGGCTGAGGCTGAAGGATCGCCAGAGCCCAGCAGGTCGAGACTGCGGTGGCCGGGAGCAGCCACTGCACTCTAGTCTGGGTGACAGAGTGAGACTCCAACTCAAAAAAAAAAAGTACTATTAATTGAACCAATATACAACTTCCATATAATTTCTCCCTTCTGAATTTTTAATTTCTGTACCTTCATTCAATTAATTTTACTTTTGAAAACACATTTAAGTAATTTACAAAACTTACTCAGAAATTTAAAACATTACAGATGTTGAAAACTATTATTTAACAAGTTCTATAATTAAGGGTATCTATATTTACTAACATAATCCAAAATGTTTTGTTTTTTATTTCAACTTGTTTTTACAAGCATATATTTTTCTTTCTTGTTTAAGAAAGGGTTACATTAAGGGGAGACAATGTAGTGCACAGATTTAACTCTCATTTCTGGCTGGCAAAACTTTCACTATTTTATCTTCATCTTTAAAATCTGACAGTCTGTATTTAATTTTTATCAGTTTTGTCATTCCCATTCTTTTAGCCTCATGGACTCTTGGATATCTTTCCAGGGTATATTGATTTTTATCCTCATTTAAATATTGTAAAAATTACTATCGATTGTCTCCAGAATGATTTTGATGTACTTGCTATCCCTGCATTCTCCTTCATTACCAGGATCTCCATGCCAATGGTGTGCAGGTGACTTTCACTGAGAGTGCTAAATTAAGCTGGGGTCATGCTTGTTGCTCTGTTCTTGGAGTACCTTCTTTTGGCAGCAGCATTTTCTATTTGTTCTCTGCTCTTCCCACAGTTTCGTGCAACAACTTGTTCTAATATGAAACTATAGTAGTGAGTCCAGCTTTGTATTCATGGCAGCAATTTCTGCCCTAGTTTTATCTGACTTTCCCCTTAATTCTTCTGAAAGGGCATTCATCCCTTTGTGGAGGAAGCTAATAAGACACTGGTACCAGAGCCGTGGTTCCTATGTGCCAAAAACAGCATCTTGCAAAGCTGCAAGACGTATGACCTTGAGGAGTAAGTCTTGTTGAGTAAATTTTGTATTTCAAATATTTTTAAACATTGTCTTACAATATTAAAGTTTTGCAAGAATCAGAAATAAAAGTGGATGAACAGATTTTCATCGAATTGTTTTCATTACGAAGAAAACTCTTTTTCTTTTCCCTGTCTGTATTCATATTTTTTATTATTGTTTAGATTTTTAAGAAATAAATCATGTGCAACTTTACTAGATATAGTATACTGGTGATAATTTGATAATTATGATATAGAAAACCTCCTGAGCTATTTTATGAATTATAATGATATTTCATAATCCACATTATATTTAATTGCTATTAATGATAAATAAAATCAATTCTAAAAACTTCAGTATTTGAAAAATGTTGTACAAAATTTGTGTAGTAAAGGCATAAAGTTTTTACCAAAAAAAATAAACACAGTAATTAAAAATAACTTAAAAATTTGATGTCTTGAGCATTGTCCAGCACCTATTTGCTAATAGTCATTGCTGCTTTATATCGGATCATGGAGAAAAAGATAACAATTTAACTCCAAATGTACTTTTTCCCCATTTTTCTGCAAGTTAATAAAACTAAGCTAAGTGAAGTATCTTTTCTGCCTTTGGATTAGAAATTGCAGGTTCTGTATTTCAGAAGTCATATTGAGCATGTAAAGTAATATAGAAATATTACAATCATCAAAGTTGCCCAACAGAAAAAAATACAAATAATTTAGATTAGCATAAGTGTCAGTTTTTAACACATACACACAAGAAGTGTGTGCCTAAAACACAAATCATGTTGCCTTTTATTTCATTTTGTTTTGCTCAAGTATTCTTTTATTAATGTTTTCCTCTGTATTTTTGAAAATACACTTTGTATGCATGGATTTTATCACTCTAATTTTTTAATGCACAATGACTTATATCTACAAATACACAAAAACCATTCCATAATAGTTCAATATTGGCATTAGGTAGTTTATGTGTTTGGAACTTTAAGAGATCCAGTATTATTGATACTCAATATAGATATATAAAGCCTTAATTTTTAAAAAAATCTATTTAAAAATTTAAAACATGTGTATAAGATATACATATCCTTTTGTCACTTGGAGTTACTTGTAGATCCTGGATGTTTGTTAGATATGCAGTTGTCAAACATTTTTTCCCATTCTGTGTGCTGTCTCCTCACTCTCTTAATGTTTTCTTTTGTTTTGCAGAAGCTTTTCACTTTAGTGAGGTCTCACTTTTCTATCTTATCTCTTATAGCATGGACTTTCGGGGTTTGATCAGGAATTGATTGCCCACTTCAATTTTCATCAGGGTGTCTCCTGCATTTTCTAAGAGCTTTATAGTTTAAGGTTTTAGGTTTAGGTCTTTGACCCATTTAAAGTTGATTTTTGTGTATAGTGATAGGTAGGGGTCCGGTTTCAATCTTGTGCAAGTAGTCAAACAGTTTTCCCAGCACCACTTACTGAATAGGTTGCCCTCATCTCAGTGGTTTTTGGTGGATGTTTTGTCAAAGATAAGTTGGTTGAGAAATTGAGGTTTTACTTCCACAATCTCAATCCTGTTCAATTGGTCTATATGCCTGTTCTTGTGCTAATAATTGGCTATTTTGATTATTGTAGTCTTATAATAAAGTTTAGTGTCTGGAAGTGTGATACCTTCCATTTTGTTTCTTTTGCTAAGGATTTTTTTGGCTGTTGTCGTCGTTTTTGTTTCCATATTAATGTCTGTTTTGTTGTTTCCAGGTCTGAAAAGAATGATGATGGTAATTTAATGGGTATTGTGTTGAACCTGTAAATTCCCTTGGGTAGGATGGACATCTTAACAATGTTGATTCTTCCAGTCCAAGAGCATGGAGTACTTTTCCATTTGTTTGTGTTCCTTGATTTCTTTGAGAAGTGTTTTGCAGTTTTTCTTGTAAAGTATTTCACTTCTCTGGTTAGAAAGTTGTCAAGGTATTTCATTTTTTTGTGGCTATTGTGAATGGGATTGTATCATTTATTTGATTCTCTTACTGTTTGTTTTTGGTGTATAAAAATGCAACAGTCAAATAGCACCATTAAAATGTCGGCAAAATTGTATACCTAACCCTGTATTGTACCCCACATTTTTAAAATTAAAAAAATAATTAATTACATTGTCAATGAAATAATTACAAAACTGTCTGCTGAACAATCAAAAAAGAAAAAAATAAAAGCAAAACAAGTAAAAAAAAAAGTGGGAAAAAGACACAAATGGACACTTCTCAAAAGAAGACTGACAAACAGCCAACAGACACATAATAAAATGCTCAGCCTCACTAATTATCAGATAAATGCAAATTAAAACTACATTGAGATATCACCTAACTCCAGTGAGAATGGCTGTCATTAATACAACAAAAAACAACAGATGTTGGCTAGGATGCGGGAAAAGGGAATACTTCTACACTGTTGGTAGAAGTGCAAACTAGTTCAGCCTCTATGGAAAAAAGTGTGGCGATCCCTAAAATAACTAGAAGTTGATCCTCTATATGACCTACCAATCCCCCTTCTGGGAATATACTCAGAGGAACTCAAATCATTCTATAAAAAATACACCTGTGCACACATGTTTATTGTAGCACAATTCACAATAGCAAAATCATGGAACCAAATATGCTGCCCATAAAAAATGTACTGGATAAAAAAATAGTGGTACATGTACATGATGGAATATTATGTAGCCATAAATGAGGACAAAATTATGGACTTTGTAGCAACTTGAATGGATTTAGAGACTATCAGACTCATTGACCTATCACAGAAACAAAGAACTGAGTACCATATGTTGTCACTCATAAGTGGACCCTGAATACCTATCAGTACTACAAGAAAGGGATGGACAATAGCAGGACACTGCCTGGGGAGAGGGAGGACACAACAATAAGGGTGCATGATTCCAATTCAGGTGAATTAAGGTCCAATTGGAGGCCCAAACTTCACCTGTAAGTAGACCACTTACGTACCCAATTCTGACTTGTACCCCACATCTTTATTACGTGTAATACGTTGAATAGTATTTTTTTTTTACTTATTACGTGTAATACGTTGAATAGTAATGTTTATTCTCTATTTAGACAATTAGAACAACATTAAAGCCTAGTCCTATTTTGCTAAATAGCAATCGAAGGTTATATGAGATCACAAAATGTCACTAAGTTAATCTCTTAGGAAATAAAATTAGATATTAATGAGAATATAACATATTTTGTTCCATTTGAATAAGATATTAAATTTTGCAATCTTATCTTTATCAGATACCATGGAGAAAGGAGGGCTCTTGTGCTTAATAATGAGATTCGTTTCATATTTAATAGGTGGTAAAATCTTTAGTAGAATACATTTCAAAGATTTTTTAACCTGATTATGTATGAATGCTAACTAGTAACCAGAAGAGAAGAAAAAAACAAGTGATAAGAAAACAGTGCATTCCAACAGAAGGAAAATTGTCAGTCTGAGAGGGGAAAAATTAGAAAACTCTGGACAAGATAGGTAAAGATTATAGCTTTTGAGGTAAGTCATGAAAGCTAAAATTGTTATATAAGATAACTTCTTGGTGAAAAGAAGCAATATGACAGAAATCATTCTAAATTTTATATGTTTTTATTCATATTCTGTATGAATACCAACATTCATGCACTGGAATTACCAATGTAACTCTTTAAATACACTTCTGTTAAGTTTTTAACTCATTAAATTAACTCATTAAATCTTAATCTATTCAACTGAAAATATTTGCCTTTACTTTTCTTTTTTTATCATAGATGCTCACCAAGTGTCACTTATTCTCCCTGAGGCTTATAAAGGCTTTTCCATGAAAGCATTGTTCAAAACCAATAAGATAGTTGAATTGGAGACTATAACACATAATCAACTTAGAACCCCCTTAGTAATTCTTAGCTTTCCCCAGGTTTTTCTGTTTTGTGTTAACTTCATTTTATCTTCATGTCTCTCATTTTCTGTCTGTCAGTGTATTGCATTAGCATACAAATTAGTTTTTCATTTGTTTAAATAATATAATTAAATGTTATTGTACATTCTGATCAAAACAGTCCCTTTAAAGGTAAGCATTACTTTAAAATCAAAAAACATTTAAAGCAAAATATTTTATTCTCAAATTTTTTTAGATAATAAATGCAAAACATTGAAAATATTGTTAGAAAAATAAAGTGAACTTTTAGAATGTAACCACACCTTTATAGGTCTACACCTAATAAGTTCCTCATTGCCCAGAATCCACAATTTATATTCATATAGTTATATTGCCCTTCATTTTGTTAAAGTAATTGATACCTCAAATTAATTTCCTAATCACTCCCTAATATTCTCTATGCCTAATTAGTCCTGAATATCCTTTCTAGCGTCTACTTAATTTAACCACTTCCATTAGACATCATTAGATATCAACATGCTTTTCTTCTGAAAGCTGCATCTGCATTTCACCATTTTTATCATCTCACGTGTGAATACAATGCAGACCAATGCATCTATAACTTTATAATGAATTGTCCTGGTTTTCCTAGCCCTGTCTTTCCTGTTCTTTTTCTCAGATTCTTTGAATAAAATCAAATGTGCAATTAAAGACAAACTATGAAAAAAAGTCAAATAAAATATATTGGAGAAGATTCTTAAAAAGATATTTCAAAACTTAGTCTCCTACAGTGAGTTTTCTGAGACAAAATATTAGCTAACAAAAGGCAAAGTAAAATATCTTAAAGTTAATAAACAATATATCTGAATTATTCAAAAACATTTTTTGAAACTCAGAGCAATGAGTCTTTATCAAGATGTACAACACAGCCAGGCCTGGTGGCCCATACCTATAATCCCAGCATTTTGGGAGGCCAAGATGAGAGGATTGCCTGAGCCCACGGGTTCAAGGTCAGCTTGGGTAATTTGGCAAGACCTCATCCCTACAATAAATAGAGATGAGGTCATAGTGGTGCACTCCTGTAGTTCCAGCTACTTGGAAGACTGAGGTGGAGGATCACCTAACCCCAAAAGGTTGAGGCTGCAGTGGTTGGGAGCATGCTACTGTCCTCCAGCCTGGACAACAGATCTCTACAATAAGTCAAAAAAATTAGTTGGGTGTGGTAGCGTGTGCCTGGGGTCCCAGCTACTTGGAAGACTGAGGCAGAAGGATCACCTGAGCCCAGCAGGTTGAGGTTGCGGTGGCTATGAACATGCCACTGCACTCCTGTCAGGGCGACATAGTGAGACTGTAACTCAAAAAATACATAAATAGCCAGACTTGGTGGTTCAGCCTGTAATCCCGCGCCTTTGGGAGGCTGAGGTGAGTGGACTGCCTGAGCCCGAGCGTTCGAGACCCGAGCGTTGGAGACCTGCCTGGGCAACTTGGCGAGACCTCATCTCTACAATAAATAAAAAATTAGCCGGGCGTGGTAGTGCGTACCTGTAGTTCCGGCTACCTGGAAGGCTGAGGCGGAAGGATCGCCGGAGCCCAGTAGGTGGAGGCTGCGGTGGCCGGGAGCGGCCACTGCACTCCAGTCTGGGCAACCGAGTGAGACTCCAACTAAAAAAAAACAAAAACAAAAAAAAACATAAATAAAGATATACTACATAGGATTTGTTCATTTTAAAGTGTTTCAGCAATTCTGTCTGTATTTTTTGTTTTAATTAAAATGTTTCTGCAAATCATGTATAATAATGAAATCATTTCTTTCTTAATATTTGCTCTTTTTGATTCATCATAATCTCTGTGTTCTCATCAGTTGCATTCTACTTTTTAAATTTTTATCAATCAAATCGTAATATGGTTTATTTTATGTTTCTTCTTTTGGTGTTCTCTGCATGTTTTCCACACTGTCAGTATGTTCTTTATAGAAAACATGAGAACCATGCCTCAGCTGTCGTTTAATCTTGCATTATGATTTAATTTCATACCTCTGGCTCTATGTCTAACTGTTGAAATTTTTATCACTGTGATAAATTTACTCTTTGTCCATATTTTTCTGTGGTAGTGAGAATGCTTAGCGTCTCCTTTTGGCACAACATATGCAAGTACCTTAATAATAATGTACATAATTGCATAATTTAATTATATACACTTTAAATGCCATTTGGGTAGAACACATTCTTGCAAATCTCTCCAATGCAGTAAAAGAATCTGCTGAAAGTTCCTGTTTAAAATGTTTCCTTCTTTCTATAATAATGCACATGCTAAAGCCAACTTAAGCACCCCACTGCCCGTTCTTTTAATCTCTCTACATCTTATTGAATCTTAAATCTTCAAGCATTGTGTTTGCTTTTCCTCTCAATTTTGAATCATCTGCTCCTCGGCACTCTATCCAGATTGTTAATAAATATGTTAAATAGCTATGGGCCTGAAACTAATCCTAGAGGGCCTTACTAGGTGCTATTATTTGAAAGCTCAATATGTTCTATTAATAATAACACCTATGCATTTTGACATAGTTTGTTTCTTTTTATAGCCTCCATAATATTGTACTGGAATACATTTTAATAAAATGTGTTTCATACTAGACCACATGAATCTTCTATTTTGAACTTATGTTAAGTTAAAATAAAATAATTGGTATTTTTCATAGCCATACCATATATAGGATGTTTATCTAATTTTATCTATCTTCCTTTTAAGCGAGTATAATGAAGGAAAGCATTATGCCAATACAGAATCATCCAGGAGGAAACCTCTGGGCTATACACAATCAATTACACAATTTTCTGAAACTTCCTTACGATTCCCTAGTAAGCACAAGTGCTCTGAATATTTGAATTGATTGTCTTGAGATTTACTCTTTGGTAATCTTAAAGTGTTGATCTCATATCAAAAGTGACTCCTTTCTTTAAAACCCATAGGGAATAATAAAAATAGTGCTGTTAAGGACACTTTCAGTAAATACAGTCTCCTTGAAACTAAGCCTGCAGCAAGTAGACGATGTTAGCAATCTTGGAGACCTTAATTGTCAGAAGCAATTTGGTACATTTAGGGACCTGGGGCTCACTAGAAATCAAGTCAGCTGTAGTTGAAATAAACTGTCTAGCAAAATCATACCTGAATGAATTACTTCTTCCTCTTTCTTATAGGGTTGTTTTAGGTGTATGCTTTATTTTTGTTTAATTAGCTTTTCTTGAGATGAATAATCTGTAAGAACAGAAAATTTAAAATGTTTATGTTGGACTTTAAATATAATTTATTATTTGTTTTGCAATTATATTTACACTAAATTTTCAGGACCACATATACCTCAAACCAAAATATATAGTCATAACCAAGGTTAAACTTAAAAGGGCCACATTTCTTTATCTTTGTGTATGTGCCAACATCTATTACCCAAATAGAAGGGTGTAAAATAATGAATTATCCAAAGAAAAATTAAATACCACTTTATAAATCTTATATAAAATACAAAATATATATTCATAATGTACATGTATAATTTATAGAGAGAGATAGGGTAGTGAAGATATTTTCACAAAATCAGCACCCCTCCCCCAAAAAAAGAGAAAGATAAAGACAAATAAATGCAAAACTGAATAAATCAAATTACAAAATCAAGACATATTGGATAAGATTAGATACTGAACCTCAGATACAAAAATGTTTCCTGGACAGTAAGACAGGGAAGCGAGGACTGACTGCAACCTGAAGTAAAACTCCCCAAGAAACAATATCTGTAAGACAGACTATGAGGGCTGTTGATGTATGTCAGTGCAAGAAAAAGCATTGCTAATTCTGGTTAATAGATTGGCCCTGTCACTATAAAAAAATTCCTTGTTATGGAGCAGAGATGGCAATAGTTCAGAATAAATACCTTTCAAGGACACCAATCTTTTCTTTGTTTTATACAATGTTCTGAATGTGCCCTACAAGGGAAACTGAATTAATATATTTATTATTGTATTTATGTGGTATTTACATTTAATTTTACACACTAAAGAAAATATTGTATCTTACTATTTCTATTGTATGATATTTTGACCACCAAGGTATTTTCAACAAAATATTGAATTTATTTTTTGTATATATCATCTAAAAGTGATCAACTTTATAAAATGTTATTCCCTGTTCCTTTCTGACTCCAGAGAAAACTAACATTTTGACTGCTAGTCGAAAAATTAAACAAGGAGTATATCAGAAAAAAGCAATCAGCAAACAAAGAAAAGAGATAAACAGTATGATTTTCCATTTTAAAATATTTTTATCTTTTTACAACTTTAAATTAGCTATATCAGTAGGTTGATTGATTTGTTTAGCATCCTATTATTCAATTCTATCTGTAGCAATTTAAGACTTGAGTTCTGAAGCTGCAATTCCTGACTTGAATCTCTGCTCTGATACTTAGCCTAGCTGACCATTACTTAACATTTCTAAACTTGGGTTTTCTCATCTTTTAATCAGGAAAAAAAGTTACAATAGTATTTTACCTTGGGTTGTGTAAAGGACAAAATTAAATTATTCCTGTAAAGCTATTTTATAGTGTCTAAAAAAAAAACTACAATTAATAAGCTATCAATTTATAGTTGATATATTACATATATAAATGCACTGTTGACGGTGTTGTGGTTTTTCACTGACAAGATGTTTTGTATTTGAGCAATAGCATTTTGTTTCAAATTCTACCAGAAATTAAAAGAGGTGCTGGCAGGGAAGTCTATGTGGAGACAGTTAACTAGCAAGAAGAGGTGATAAATGGTTCTACCCACCAAAGAAGACCAATACATGGGTAAATTGAACTGCTGAGATAGGAGTCGGAGAGCTGAAGCACCATTGTTAAACACGTAACTTTCATCCATAGTCTCTTTGGAAGTCTTCATGAGTCTGTCCACTTTCAATTGAAAGGAAAAACCAAACTAGCCTAGACACCCTGACAAATTGTGTTTGCTAGAATAGTATTGCAAGGAATTGTATGATGTAGTATGAAAATAAGTCCTTTTAAAAATGCAATCAGCACGTACACTATTATGTATGTTTTGTGTTCTGGGGGTTCACTTAAATTTTATAGGTAAAAACATGAAGGCATCTGAAAATTGGCAAAAGCGAGAAACTGAAATACTAATAAGATAGTCCATGAAAGATATAAAATTTAAGTTAGACTTTGAAGATGCTACCGTTTTTTATTAATAGTATTAGAAATAATAAAAAGATTTGACATGAGTTGAGTATAACCTAACATGCAGAAGTACTGCTATTATAATTCATCATTATAAATGACATTCTTCTGTGTTTTTATTATGGCTAGTTATGTAGTTAATTAGGATTTATAATGAATGTTGTTTCTAAATTACTAATGTTGTAATTTAATAAATTAACATGTCACCCAAGAAATATTATTGCACTGCTTTATGCTAAGGCCGATACCTTCCTAAAAGTACTCTACTAAAACACCACATTTGCTATTTATTTATTTAACTTTTTTTTTTTGTTTTAGGGGCAGGAGTCTGGAAATAATCTCAGTTGAATATAAAAAGAAAGTGCTTTAAATGCCTCCCTTCCAAGAAATTTATGTTGATTCTTTGTTTAATCACACACATACATTCTATGTATTAACATTTCTGTTTCCTCTTAGAATTTACTGCTTAAAGTAAACGTATTTATGACAAATTCAATTAAGACCTTTGTGACCTTATCAAGCACTACCTAGTTTAAATTTTTTTAATTTACATAGATAATTCATTCCTTCATGTTTTTTACATGTCTGTGCTTTTTTTAAAAGAAAGAATAGATGGATAAGTCCCAATTTATGGTAATTTCCAACTCATAACTTTGTTAAATATGACAGTTAATGTTATTAAGAAAAAAAATCTGATTTATATATTCTCCAAATTTGTACAAATTGTTTATTGGTTTTATAAGTGTCAATTTAATGTAAGTTTTAACTACAACTAATACAATATATTTTCAAAATACCAATTTTGTAATTGTCACATTCAAATAATTTAATTTTTTCTGTAATGTCTACTACTCCTTTATCATCCATCACTATTTGAATCAGGTTTTTGCAGCAGTGTCATTGGAAAACACATATTTGGGCAACCTAAGTTTGAATTTCTGCTTTAATATTTCAACCTGTGATTTCTAAGAAGTTATTCATTGCTTTATCTCTCTATTATTCATCAGTTAAATTGGATAATAATAACAAGTGCCTCCCGGGGATTTTGTACAGTTGAATAAGAATTCATAAAATGATTTTGACAACTAATGAATTATTCTTACATCAATTATACTTAAAAATCTTTCCTTCGCACCTCCATATTTAAATTCAGAACCTCATCATCAATTTGCTGGGTGTGGAGTCAATGCTCTGTTGTAATTAACTGAATACTAGCAACTGAGTAATTTATAAAAAAATAGAGGAACATTTAGCTTTTGGTTGTGGACCTGAAGGTCCAAGGGCAGAGCGCTGGCATCTGGTGAAAGCCTTCTTGCTTTTGCCATGATGTGGTGGGAGGCATCACAGAGTGAGACAGAACAAGTCTGCTAACTCATGTCTCACTTTCTCTTTCTATAAAAGCACCAGTCTCATCCTGGTGGCCCCACTCTGATGACCTTATCCAATCCTATTATCTTCCGAAGGTCCTACCTCCAAATGCCTCCAACATATAAATTCAAGAATTAAGTTTCCAATGTATAAAATTTGGGGGACAAAAAGTTTTGATGCATAGCATGTTACAGGATTGGTTGTGTCATTACCATGATTATTTGCTTCAGATATTTTTTCAACTGTTTTCTCACTTACTACTGGCCTTGAATTCATCCTCAAATATCAGCATTTCCAGACAGCATATGAAAACACAATGATGGTCAGAAGCGATGATGCTTAACATGGGCTCATGGGTGGTTTTATGAAATAATTGTCATCAAATGTGTCAGATGTCATGGTTCCTTCTAAATATTTATTTAGGTTATAATACAAAATTTTTATAAATGAGATAAAGAAATAAGCTTTTTTAGTTTAATAATGCAAGCCAACTAATAATATATAGCCATATATTTGTTAATAAATTGGTCTTTGAAATACTTTTATTTCAGATTTTTTTATGAATACTTTTTTGAATATTGGTTAACTTTGTGTGTTCTGATAGCTAATCTTGGCTTCAAATTTAAATAAATCATTCTTCTTAAGAAAAATTTGCTACATATATCAATCTTTAAAACAATATTGCTGTAATTTACTAGAAAAGAAAGTATGTTCAATAAAATGGAAAAAAATGGATATTATGGTATCATTTATATTATAATAAAACATATCACAATAAAATATGGATTTATCAAGTGATATTATTTCAATCAATGTATCAAGTGATAGCATTTTAAAATAATAGACACAACAAAAACTTGTTTATGAGTAGTTCACATTTTTCAAATCTTTGCGATTATTATTACCAGTAAATATATTGTCCATATCTATTATAACAAAATTTGAAGAAGATGCAATGTAGAACTAAAAAAACCTAAGACCCTACCAATAATATCCTTTAACATTGTATACTCTTAAGTCACATAATTTATGTCACATTAAAATAATTATCAAATATAGTCAAATCGCTTTGCTACATTTGTTATTTGATGTGTTATTACAAAATGATGGAGTAGTGTAATTGCATTTCCAGATGTAATTGGTATAACATTAGCTTTGTGATAAGGAGACCTAGATTTTAATCCAGGTTATGACATGAAAAAGCTTTTTAACATTTCACAGGCCAATTAACTCCTATGGGATTATTACCTTATGCAGTAGACTGAAAACATTATCACTTAAAGACCCTTCATGTTATCCCATGCCTAAATAGCAACCTAAAATATCGGAATACATATCCAAGTTTGTTGGTAACCATATTACAGAAGCTAAACTATAAAGGTTGATTTTTTTATTAGAAAAATATTATTTCAAAGCTGCTAATAACAATAAGGCAATAGGTATTTTTTGACATTTTAAGATATACCATGAATCACGAAAAAAGTCAGCTTATGTTAAATTTGCTATTTTAGTTAATTCTGTCTTGAGAAGAAATTTTCCCAAATGTCTATTGCTGCACAAAAACACCGGGACCCAGTGGTAAACAATTATAGCAGATATGCTGTGGCGAATGTTTGTTTTCCTCCATAAATGCAAACACTGAAATTGAATTTTCAATATGATAGTATCAGAAAGTGCACCTTTTGGAAAAGAATGTTATGAAGTCTCTACCATCAAGAATGAAATCAGTGCCCTTATAAAAACAGATCCAAGAGAGTTGGCTAGCCCCTTCCACCATGTGAGGAAGCAACTAGAAAGCTCTATGAAGAAGGAGAGTGCAAACCCCTACCAGACACTGAATGTCTTGGTGCTTTGATCTTGGGCTTTCCAGCCTCGAGAACTGTGAGAAATAAATATGTTGTTTACGTGATGCCTAGTTTATGCATTTTGTTATAGCAGCCTGAACAAACTAAGACAAAATGCCACCATTCTAGCTTATTATGTCTTAGGTCAGATCTACAAGTTATGACAATTAAGTTTACAAACTCATCTAGAAAAAGTGCTGCATAACTCATTGCTAAATACCACTATAGTCACCTTTGAAGTACTCCCCTTAGGAAGCTATGTACCAATATCAGAGCCTAGTCCACTCAACAAAGTGATTTTGGGACTCTTTCTAGAATTGGCCATCAAAACTGTCATCTCAAGAATGTTGGAATTTGAATTAAAGCAAGGAACAAATATTAAATTTGTGGTTAAACTTGGCAAGAATGTAAACCAGGGACATGTTAGTCCAACTATATGGGGATACTGCCATAGAGAAAATGGCAGTGTACAAATGGATTAAATGCTTTTCTGATGGGACAGAAAGCATCACTGATGAAGACAGGTCAGGATGGCCAGCAGAACTGATTAAAACACTGTAAAAATTCATTGAATTTTTGTGCATCAAGATCATCAGCTGACTGTGAGAAACATAGCAGACCAAATAAACATCAATAAAGAAATAGTATTGCTTTTAGTCAAAACCAGTTGAAAGAAGTATACATTAGGATATTTGTAATAAATTAAGAAGATCAAAACAACAAAGTCTGAATAAACGAATCCTTTAGGTCAAAATACATAATATTTTATATTATACTTCATAAAATGCATCAGATTAATACATCACCATGTTATTTTTATTACATTGTATGAGGCACATTTACCTTTTAATTTTGAAGTAGGCAGTACTAAGGGTACACACACACACATACACACACACACACACCCAACTTTCCAAGTAGATTTACACACATCTATGTCAAACAATACCCAGTGCCTCATTTTTGGTATGCCCTAGTTTGACTCACCCACTGAAAATTCGTACTGAGTTGCAGGATTCTTGATGTGATTAGTAATGTAGAAATTTCAGAATCATATACCAAGTAACCCAGTCTAGGTGATGTAATCTCTATTTGACTAGTTGGCAGGTTTATTTTGGAAACAATGATATAAAGTTATTTTCTGAGTATAGAAAATATGATAAGCTATTGTAATACTTTGTTGTGGCTTTTCTTGGCTGGGTATGTTTCTATTAGAGAAATTGTCTTCAAAGAAATGTCAATAGATTTTAATGTACAGGTGAAGATGTAGTAATTGTGACTGAAAATCAGCAGAAGTCTTAGCAGACAGCTTTATATCTGCAGGCTTTAGTTCTCAAAGGATTTTCCCAATAATAATGTCCTTCTTCTTTCCTCTAAAAGACAAAATTCCTCAAAATGCTAATCTAATTATTATTGTTATTAATTTAAAAATTAAAAATGACTCTTTCTATGAGTCTTCAATAAGTATTTTGTATTTATCTTAAATGTTTTCCTTGTCTGTGAAACCTTTCTCAGAACTTCACATAGAGTATTTCTCTCCTTTTGAGAAATCGCAATTTGTAATGCTCATTTTCACTATAACACAATATGATATTTTAATTACTAACTATATGTCATGAAATAATCTTTGGAATCTAAAGTAGTAAACTGTCCTATTCCATAAAATATTATACATACGGATTAAGATTAACTATAATTATAGCAAAAGTAGTTTATGAGAGGTAGAACACTAGTGATTATTATAAAATTATCATTACATGAATCGTGTCTTCTAACTCATTTTAATTGTTGCATCATACTTTGAAGAAGTCATTACAAATGTACACTAGACATCTTGTATGTCTTTTTGTATGTCAACATATAACTTACATTTTCTGTAAGAATTCTTCTTATGGAAGAATTTTTAAAAGAATTTTTCTGTTTGGATGCACCATGGACAAATAAGTTTAGATAGAGGACTTAGGCAGAGTCAACTTTCCATCCCAATTTAAAAGAAGATTTTCACAAAAGCTTGTTTAAACTTTGCAAAAATAACAATTGACAGAGAGCATAATATAGCTTTTATGACCATTATTGTGCAAATCGTGTCCAAAATTGCTATTCTTTCAGGCATAATGTTTAGGAGAAAACAGAGTTACCTGCATTTGAGGCTGTTTAAGCATGGTATGTGAGTACACAATTTTGAAATAGACTGAATAGATATAGTACAATAAATTCATTCATTGCTTTGTATTCAAACTTTGGATAATTTTAAGAAATATTTGTTAGAGAAATAAATCAGAATTTAAGGTATTGTATTATGGTCAGCCATGAGTACTCATTAAATGATTATAGTCTATGTTCTCTGTAGACCTACTATCATAGTCAAAGTATATTTTAATTTTTTTAAAAACTTTTGTGTATTTTATCTAGAATTTGCATATTTTTCCAGTCATTTAGTTCTACTTTATTAAAAATTGAATTACTAATATCCTATGGGAAAGTTTTAAAAATGGATCATTTGAGTCATCCGCATGATGGGACAGAATTCCAATGAATTAAATTTTCTTGAACTGGGATTTTTCTAAAAGCAATTAATTGAAATAATCACCTACATATATAAACAGGAAGTATTGATTGTGTCAATTAATGATATATCAAAATTTCTTTTTGGATTTTTTTCCTTAAATGGTCAATAATTTTAAATTATTTAATATTTTAAAATGTATCTTATAATGCTAATCACATTAAAAACAGAGCTCCGCGGGTTCGAGACCCGCCTGGGCAGCGAGACCTCATCTCTACAATAAATCAAAAAAACCATCTGGGCGTGGTAGCGCAGGCCTATAATTCCGGCTACTGGGAAGGCTGAGGCGGAAGGATCACCGGAGCCCAGCAGGTCGAGGCTGTGGTGGCCGGAAGCGGCCACTGCACTCCAGTCTGGGCGACAGAGTGAGACTCCAACTCAAAAAATAAAAATAAAAATAAAAACAGAGCTTCACAGTGTCCACATAATTACTGTAGCAAAAAGTAGATAAGTTATGAGAATCTACTCAAATACAAAAGGCTATGTGGACATCTGGTATAGTTACAGCCATTTAATTAAAGAAATAGCATTGAAAGTATGTAAGAATAAAATAAAAGACCCTAAAAATCATCAATTTAAAGAACAATGCACTAATTTGTATAAATTGTCACATTTTAAAAATTTCCTTTTAAAATTATAAATCCCTTTCCCATAAAACTCTCTAAAACTAAGTATTACCTTCAACTTCCTGTTCCTATTTGTTTCATCCAGTGACCAAAATTGAATCTCAGAGTCATTTCTACATTTTTTGCTTCTACTCTACCAATTTCTCTTTATTTCTTACATCGCAATATTTTCCAAGTAGATTTGAAAGCAGTAATATACAGCAGGTTAGGTATGATGAAAAGGCAGCCTGGAAATATACAGAAAGTGGATATTCAACACTGTTGTACACTGAAATAATCCAACTGCAAGAGATGTGAGAAATCCCAGACAGTAGTATAGTAAGCAGTGCTCAGACAATGTGGTGGGATAAGGTCCCTGGCAGTCCAGATGGGTTCCAGCAGGCAGTGCATTCCAGCAGGCAACCTCTAAGCAAGGCATACTCAGAGACCCAAACCAGAAAAAGGGCTTGGGGACAGTAGTTCTCAAAAGAGAAAGGGCAGCAGATGTCAGAGACCAGACTTTGGGCAGTGAAACAGTAACAGTTCAGAACCTAATGATCTGATGACAGTAATCTCAGTATTGATGATGCTGAGGTTCTCAGCACTGCTTATGTTAGTGCTCTGAGCAAAGACTTAATGCAGAATTACTCAGGTGTCTGCACTAGGGACGTTGGCCTGTCTTTAAAGATAAGAACTAAGTCATTCCCTGTTTTGAAGAAGAGATATTTATTGTCCTTTGGGACTCTTTTTTTTCTCCATGTCTCCTGCCAAGAACTCTCAGTTCCACTCCTGTTACAGGTGTTGCATGTGTCCTAATAAAAATTCTCAAATCATTCTGCTTGTACCTTAATAACCTCTTCAGTGACTACTTGAGGTGCATTTTTTCTTTTATCTAAACAAGGGAATGTTGCTTCATTAATCTGCCTCAACAAACTAAATTCAGTAACTTTCAGTGGCTCAGACTTGTGTTCCAAAGCAGATATAAATGTTTCTTTATGATATTCGAAGTTCTTTACAGTAGAAACTTAATTTACTGCTTAAGCCCTATACCTTATTGTTTTAGTATCATGCCTTCCTCATTGATTACATGTAAGTTTGTTTTACCTATTCTGAAGAATTAGTATTCACTGGGTTTATTTTATTTTTTTTTCAGATTAGAAAATATCATTTATTTAAAAGTAAATTAGAGAGAAGAGAAAGAGGTGATTCACCTCCCCAAGGTAGGGAAGGGAGTCAAAGTTTAAGAGAGCATGGCATGGCCATAGCTCAAAGAGCACATGGCCACACCATAACTCAACAAGGCAATGGCCTTCACTGGGTTTTTAAATATAGGTTTTTCAAAACTGTTTGAAGTTTTTGTTTCCCTTTCTGCTGACAATACACTCTTAAACTTAAAAACAAAATTCTTTCAATAAAACTTTAATCCTCCTATAAATGATCACCTACTAAACCAAGTTTTCTATGTGGGAGTGAACATTGTGAACTACTTGCAGAGTTTTGCCTAAAATATCATATGCTACCACACTCAGAGTGGTGATTGCAGGGAATGGGAGAGGAAGGGGAAAGAGGATAACAGAACAAATTCAGTCTACATGGTTCTGCTTAACATGGGTTGCTGAAATTATATGAATGATGGGGAGGGTCAGGTCAACCAAGAGACCGGCAACAAAGGTCCTTATGGATGGGTTTGGCTCTCCTTGTTTGAAAGTACACAAGTATTGCATACATATATACATATATTCAAAATGACATTATGTTGACGGTTCCTCCTGCTGATTTCTACAGCTTTGGGCCGGATTTGTTTCCATAATGACATCTGTAGTCAGATTCTCAAGTTTAGTTGCTTGCCCAGAACTACTTGTTTACTTAATGTCAAATTTATACTCATACTGCGTTATACTTAGATATCCATATGTTGTGCTATTCTGCCACTGAGTACAGTATGTTTAGTACAAGGTGTCATGTATTTATCTCATTTCTATAATTTCTCTTATACTTTATTAGTCTGGATGCCTAAAGTTTGGGATTTTGTGTAATTAAAACTGCAATAATTTTGGTAAATTAGGAAGTAAAATGCAGAAATCTAAAAAAAGTACATTTTTTCTGAATTTTATAATTCTTAAATATTTCAAAGGAAAGATTTTTCATAAAAAAAGAGTTTATGATAGCTCAAAAGAGCAGTTTTAATTAGTTACTATTTAATTTTTACTGAAATAAACGTATCCTGAAAATAATTTCTCCTTCTCTAAGAGGTCCGAGAAATAAATTATAATGCATTAATATATGAATTTTAGTCAGCATCAAAGAAGTACAAAATAAGGAAGCAAACATTAAAATGCACAAAATAAAAAGTTAACTTCACTAATTAACTCTCATTAATATAACATTTTGTTTATATGGTGTTCTTCATTCCTGCAGTGTGCCATGCTGTGTGCTTCTGGTATTTTAATTTTTAATATATGCTAACATTGCTCCTGACCTCAAGTTTAAATTTTAATCCAAATCTCTATGATTTTTTTAAAAAAAGTCTTTATTTCCTAACTGTGAATTTTTATGAGTAGTCACAATTCATCTGAATCTGTCCTGCTTGCCATTAGCAGTTCTCCACTGACTTGAGATAACAAGAGATTGTTTTCACAATAAAAAATACAATCGGGACATGTATACCTGAGTGAAGTAAAATAATGAGTATATATGGACAAAAGAGACTTAGGAGAAACTGAGGGTTTCCAACAGTAATTTCTGACCTCAGTGGAATACTTTTTCACCTATAAAGTGACACTTAATCCTCACTGTAGAAAAATGTCAGGATGGTTATCCTTCTCAGTTGGCAATAGAAGAAAATTTAGACCAAAAGCTTTCAACTGTTCTACTCACATTCAGGGAGTGATTAAGCTGTGAAACAAAAACACACAAGATTTTTGAATGGCAAGACTAATGCTATACATATTTCCATTGCACTGCACAGACTATTTTCAAACTAACATCTCTCTTTTAAAATGTGTTAGAAGTAACGTCTTTCTAAATTTATTTCAGAGTTTTAGGGATGTAAAGACTTTCTGGAGAGAGAAAAGGAAGATAGCAGCAGAGTCAATCAGTCTATGTGAGTCCCTATGTGAGAGAGAGTGTATGGGCAATTTTGCATACACGTTTGTGAATAAGTGGGCGTTTGAATGGCTAAGTGGGGACTCAGGAGCAAGTGGCCAGGGCTCTCTTGATGAAACAACCAGTGCTGCAGTTGCTCTGCTTGAATCCTGGCACTTCCCGGGGCACAGCAGCAAAGGGCCATTTTTTAAAAGCAGCAAAGCCCCACTGGAGGGGATCCCCCTCACCTCATAAGAATGGGAAGGGAAGACTGAAGCTCCACCCACTCCTACTGCCACTTCTCCTTCCCTGGGCCATAAGTTGGAAAGATTGTGAATGTGGCTGCAGCTGCACAGAAGACAGTAGAGGGCTTTCCTTACTTGTGATCCCTGAGAGGAACAATCACAGAACTTGCCACAAGAGGGCAGGTTGGTTCGGGTTTTTTTTAAATTCCTTTTTCTTTTTTTTTTCTATATGAGTGAATGTGTATGTGAGGATTTGATTTGCATTATTCCTCATCTTTTTTTCTTTTTAAATTTCTTCTTTTTTAACATTTCTTCTGTCCTTTTGTTTTCTGTTTATGTATGTAGGTGAATGATCGAGTGCTCATGTTTCAGGTTTTTTTTTTTTTTGCTATCTTTTTTTTAGTTTAGTATGTGTGCAAATGTATGTATGAGTGTTCTATTTGCATTACCCCTCATTTTTTCCCCTTTGTTTTTGTCTTCTTTCATTTTTTGCTGTGTGTGGGGAGAAGGGTCTTTGGTTTACCAGGGGATTTTTTGTTTGTTTTTTGGGCTTTTTGTCAGTGTGTTTTGGTTTTTGGTTTGTGTGTATGTGTGTGTGCATGTGTATGTTAAATTGTTTTGTTGCTTCGATTTCTGCTTTTGTTCTTCTGTGTTTCTTTTTTTCTACATTCTATTTCATTCTACTTTTCTCTGTCCACCTCATTGCTGTTACCATATTTTGGATTCAGAGGGTACACACAAATACCCATTGCATGGTCATATAGAGTGGCGACGGGGAGTGGGCCTCAGTGACCTCATACCCAGTCAGTGAACATTGTGATTTGCAAGTGGTTTCTGAATTCTAGCTCCTCACCTCCACCTTATTCGACTCTCAAAACTACAAGAAACAGAAAAGCTTCCCACCCAAAATCCTATTTCAAAATAGAACAAATTCAGAGCCCTGGTGAGGGAAAAATAGAGGGCTGAGTAAACATCAAAAGTAAAAGTCCCTCCCACTGCCACTGGCTAATGAAACTAAAGAGAAGAGAAAGAGCTATGTCACAAATGAGGAAAAATCAGTGGAAGAACACAAGTAATTTCCTGTGTACCAAAGATAAAACACCTGAAAAATCAACTCCACAGCCCAAACAATGAAAGCCAGCAACAAATGGCCCCAGAATATAACAGGGATCAGGAAATGGAAGGAAAGATGGAATAAGACTCAAGAAAGACAAGATGCAACACTTGCAACAGAGATTTTGGTCATATAAAACTTTATCTAGAAAATAAAGAACAAGATGACCCACCAGGCTCGGTGGCTCAACCTGTAATCCCGTGCCTTTGGGAGGCTGAGGTGAGTGGATTGCCTGAGCCCGTGGGTTAGAGGCCTCCCTGGGCAGCAAGACCTCATCTCTACAATAAATCAAAAAATCAACTGGGCGTGGTAGCACCTGCCTGTAATTCCGGCTACTTGGAAGGCTGAGGCAGAAGGATCGCTGGAGCCTAGCAGGTCAAGGCTGCGGTGGCCGGGAGCGGCCACTGCACTCCAGTCTGGGCGACAGAGTGAGATTCCAACTCAAAAAAAAAAAAAGAACAAGATGACAAGCATGGAAAGAAGAATTATCAAGCAGAAGAAAGAATCTCAGAATTTTAAAGACCAAAACATGGACTTAAACTGATCTGTAAAAGACATAGGAAAAAACCTTGGAAAAAAAGAGCAAAGCCTCCAAGAAATGTGTGATTATATCAAGGGACTGAATATACACCTTATTGGTATCCCCAATAAGAATGGAAAATGGAGAACACCTTGGAGCAAGCATTCCAAGAGATTATCCAAGAATACTTTCCTCATTTCATCAGAGATGTGACCACCCAAGCACAAGACAACTACTATAAGACATTAAATGAAAGATCAGCCCCTAGAAATATTGCAATTTGCCTACTCAAAGTAGGAACAAAAGAAAAATTCCTATAGTCAGCAAGAAAGAAAGGTCAGACTACTTACCAAGGAAGACCAATCAGAATGACAGCAGATCTATCAGCAAAAACACTACAAACTAGAAGGAAATGGAGTGCAATTTTCAAAGTCCTCAAGAATAAACAATTCCAACCAAGAATTTCCCACCAGCTGAGCTCAGCTTCACCAGCAATGAGAATTAAAATCCTTCCCAGACATCTAATTCCTAACATTATGCAGCTTCCATATCAGCTCTACAGGAGATGCTTAAAAAGGTATTAAGCACAGGAGAAACAGTAAAAGAAAAAAAAAAAAAAAGAATAACCACCACTTCCCAAGAGAACACTAAAACACAGAATCAACCTCATGATGGGAAAAAGCACTCACATTTCCATAGTCAGTGTGGACGTGAATGGGCTAAATCCACCACTGAAAAGAAACAGATTGGCAAAATGGATTAAAAAACCATTGTCTAATAATTTGCTGCATTCAGGAAACTCATCTCACTACAAGGGACGCACACAGACTCCAAGTTAGAGGATGGAAAACTAATTTCCAGGTGAATGGATCACAAAAGAAGGCAAGAGTCATGATCTTAATATCAGGCAAAACGATCTTTAAGATAACAAAAATTTTAAAAGATACAGAGGACATTACATAATGATAAAAGGTTCAATCCTTCAACAAGAAATATTGATCTTAAACATGTATGCACCCAACACAGGAGCACCAGCATTTATAAAACAACTACTAAGTAAACTAAAAAAAAATATATGTATTGACTCTAACACTATTATAGTTGGGGAGTTAAATACTCACTAACAACCCTAGAGAGACCGTTGAGGCAAAATGTCAACAAAAAATCCAGAATCTCAACTAGACACTTGACCAAATTGACTTAATAAGTACCTACAGAACACTTCATCCAACAACCACAGAATATACATTCTACTAATCACCCCATGGGATGTACTCCAAGATTGATTACATTGTCGACCATAAATCAAGCATACACAGATTCTTAAGACTGTAATATTGCCAAACTCCTTTTCAGACTACAGTGAAATAAAAATAAATATTGACACCGACAAAAATTCCCCCCAAACCCACAAAGATATGGACATTAAACAGCATGATGCTGAACAATTCCTGGGTCAACACAGATTAAAACAGAAATGAAAAGATTCCTAGAAAAAAAATGAACATGAAGAAAGAGCTTACCAAAACCCCTGGGATTCCATGAAAGTAGTTTGAAAAGGTGAATTTTTATCTCTATGAACACACATCAAGAAAATGGAAAGATCACAAATTAGCAGCCTAACAAATTACCCAAGGGAGCTGGAAAGACAAGACTGACAAAACCCTAACTTTAGCAGAAGAATCCAAATCACAAAGTAAAAGCCCAAATATGGAATAAAGAAGACAAAATTATCATAGAAAACCTCAGCAAAACAAAAAATGTAGCCCAAACAAGATTGATGGTCCCTCTAGTCAGAATGACCAACAAAAAGTGAGGGGGGGGGGAAACACACAATCAGAAATGCAAAAGAGCAAATCACAATGGACCCTGAAGAAATATAAAAGATTATGAGAGATTATTATGTATACCTGTATGGAAACAAACTCAATAACCTAAATGAAATGGAGGACTTTCTGACATCACTCAGCTTCTCACAGTGGAAACAAGAAGACATTAAGACACTATATAAACCAATAACAACCCAGGAAATCAATTCCATCATTAGAAAACTATCTACAAAAAAGCCTTGGATCAGAAAACTTTCCACAAAATTCTGCAAAACATACAAGGAAGAGTAGATACTAATTCTATTGAAAGTATTCCAGGCAATTGAGAAAGACAGAATTTTCCCAAATCATTCTATGAAGCTAGCATTACACTGATACCCAAACCTGGTAATGATCCTACAAAAAAACAGAGAGAACTAAAGGCAAATATCCCTGATGAACAGAGATGCAAAAAAACTCAACAAGTTTCTAGCAAATTGGACCCAAAAACATATCTCAAAAATCATCCACCAGGACTAAGTTGGCTTCATCTTACGATTCAGAACTGGTTCAATATCCACAAGACCTTAAATGTAATTAAATACATCAACAGATGTAAAAATAAGAACCACATGATTTTATCATTAGATGCAGAAAAAAGCTTTTGAGAAAATTCAGTTTCCCTTCTTGACAAAAGCCCTTGAACACCTAGGCATAGAAGGAACATACTACAAAATAGTAAGCGCCATCTATGATCAACTCACAGCCAGCATATTGCTAGCGGGGCAAAAACTGGAAATATTTTCCCTGAAAAATGGAACAAAACAAAGTTACCCACTCTGACTTCTCCTATTCAACATTTTGTTGGAAGTCCTAGCTAGAGCAATTAGATAAGAGAAGAAAATAAGGAGTATCTAAATAGGAAAAGAGGAAGTAAAGTTCTTTCTCTCTGCTGATGATATGATCCTATACCTTAAAATTCCAAGAGAACTTATCAAAAACTCTTTGCACTGGTACAAGACTTGGCAAAGTCTCAGAGTACAAAATAAACATACAAAAGACAATCACATTCTTATATACCAACAAACAGGCAGAAAACAAAATAAAAAGCACAATTCTATTCACAATAGCCACAGGGGGGAAAATATACTTTGGCATCTTCCTAACCAGAGAAGTGAAAGGCCTTTACAATGAAAACTACAAAACACTGCTCAAAAAAATCAAAGAAGACACAAACAAGTGCAAAAAATATTCTATGCTTATGGATAGGAAGAATATATTGTTAAGATGTCCATCCTACTCAAGGCAATCTACAGATACAACACAATACATACTAAATTGCCAACATCATTCTTCTCAGACCTGGAAATGACAATATAGAAATTTATATGAGAAAATAAATGACATGAATAGCCAAAGCAATCCTTAGCAAAAGAAACAAAGAGAGAGGTATCACACTTCCAGACTTTAAACTATTATAAAGGCTACAATAATCAAAATAGCATTGGTACAAAAACAGGCATGTAGATCAATGGAAAAAGAGATTCTGAAAGCAAAACCTCAATTTCTCAACCAACTCATCTTCAACAAAGCCTCCAATAACAACCACTGGGGATAAGAGAACCTATTCAGTCAATGGTGCTGAGAAAACTGACTGACCACATGCAGAAGATTGAAACGGGATACCTACATAACACTATACACAAAAAATCAACTTTAAATGGATTAAAGACCTAAATGTAAAACTTCAAACTATAAGAATCATAGAAAACACAGGAGGCACCCTTTTGGGAATTGGAGCAGGCAACCAGTTCCTGATCTAAACCCCATATGTCCATGCCATAAAAGATAAAATTGACAAGTGAGAGCTCATTAAACTGAAAAGTTTCTGCAAACCAAAAGAAACCAACAACAGAATAGGAGGATAACCCAAAGAATGGGAAAAAATATTTGCCAACGGTATATTTGACAAAAACCTAACAACCAGGATCTATTAGAAACTCAAAGGTGCTGAAAGGAAAACAACAAACAAACAGCCCCATTTAAAAGTGGGCAAAAAGACATGAATAGACACTTCTCAAAAGAAAACATACGAGCAACCAACAGACTCATGAAAAAGTGCTCCACCACAGTAATCATCAGAGAAACACAAATCAAAAGCACATTGAGATACCATCTAACCCCAGTAAGAATGGTCATCATTAATAAACTAAAATTAAAAAAAAAAAAGAAAAACAGATGCTGGTGAGGATGCAGTGAATAGGGAACATTTCTACACTGCTGATGGGAAAGCAAAATAGTTCAACCTCAATGGAAAACAGTTGGCTATTTCTAAAAGAACTGAAAATTGACCTGCCATGTGACCCAGCTAACACCCTACTGGGAATATCCCTAGAGGAACTCAAATCAGTCTACAAAAAAGATATTTATATCATGTGTTTATTGCAGCATGTTCACAATAGCAAAAACATGGAACCAACCATGCTGCCCATTGAAATTGGACTGGATTAAAAAAGTGGTACATATACATGATGGAATATTATGATGTGTAAAGAAGGACAAACAAATGGATTTCGTAGCAACTTGGATGTATTTAAAATCTATACTCAGTGATCTATACTCAGTGATCTATAACAGAAACAAAAAGCTGAGTACCACATGTTCTCACTCATACGTAAAACCTAAAAATTTACCATTGGACTATAAGAAAGGGATTGGCAGTAGTAGGATATTACCAGGGGAGGAAGGGGGGGCAGTCACACAACATTAACAAAGGTAACCAATCTCAAACCAGGTGAAGTGGGGAACAATGAGAGGCCCAAACTTTACCTGTATAATGATTATGATGATCATGCATTAACTTTATGATGATAAAGTTTTTATACCTAATCCTGAATGGTTCCCCACATTAAAAAAAAAAAAGAATTTCTGAGAATAAAGTAAATGACTTTGTAATTTAAATCTATTTTAGAAATATTTACATTTTAATTTACCTTTTTACCTTTTAATTGGAAGTTTACATTGCTTTTGGGGGGGAAAACAATTACTCTATCTTGCAAATTTTGGTTAGTTTGCCTTTACTATGCTGATGGCATGCTGGGAATGTATATTATATTTTAAGCTTATTTTTATTACTTTTCTTTAGTGACAGATTCTTGCTTTGTCACCCAGGCTGTAGTACAGTGATGCAATCATAGCTTACTGCAGCTTTGAACTCCTGGGATCAGACTACCAGGACTACAGGCATGCCACCAAACCTAATTTTTATTTTTACTTTTATATTTTGTACAGACAAGGTGTCATTATGTTGAACTCCTGGCCTCAAGTGATCTTCCAGCTTTTACCTCTCAAAGTGCTAGGAGATATGAATCCAGACCTTCAAATGTATAATATTAGTCTTTTGTGTCCTATGAAATGTGGAAATCACATTTTATGCCTTTGTAGTTTTTAATTTTACTATTTGAATTCCTAAGTTGTATTTAGTTTAGCAATACACTGTATTGTTTACTGTTCCTATGTCTCCTATTAATTTTGTCAATGTTGTAACACTGAATTGTTTTCTCAGCTTCTGGAAAAAAGTATTTATTTCCTGTAAATGTTATCATAGGGATACCACAGAACTAAAATTTCACATGAATATCACATTTATAGGCAGAATTTGAAAAGAATGGTAAAGCAATATAAGTCTCATGGTAATTACATTTACTATCCAAAATTATAATTTTATTATTTATATGTACATTTCTAAGTTCTGAAAAACATAAAGAACACTGCTTAGTCATATTTAAAATTTTAAAAGTAATGACTTCCTAGCCATTACGAGGGAGCAAGATAGGTGTTTCCTTAGATGATTTCCAGATATTCATGCTGAAATTTAAAAAAGTGGATATTAGAATGCGAAGGACAGGGGATATTACCAGCAGAGAAAACTGAGCAAAAACACATAAATGAAATTTACAATGAGTCTTGGGCTTTCAAGCACTTCCAATTTAGTAAAGCATTACAAAAGAAACACAACCAGGTGCAGTCACCCATGCCTGTCATCTCAACACTTTAGGAGGCTGAGGTGGGAGGTTTACTTGAGCCAGGAGTTGGAGACCAGGCGAGGCAACATAAAGAGACCTTATCTCTACCAAAAAAAAAAAATAAATTAGCCAAGTGTAGTGGTGCATCCTTATAGTCCCAGTTACTCAGGATACCGAGGTAGAAGGATCGCCTGAGACCAGAAGGTCCAGGCTGTGGTGAGCCATGATCATGCCACTGCACTACTCGAGCCTGGGTGACAGAGTAAGACCTTACCAAAAAACAAACAAACAAACAAATAACGTCTTTGTGACTCAGTTTCCTCACCTATAAAATGAGAGTGATGATAGCACCTAATATGATTATGACAGTGTTATATAGAAATGACTTAGAACAGTGATGAATGCATAATAAATAACAAATAACTGTTACCTGCTTAGGCCAGCAGACCATTTGTATACAGATATTACTATAACATCATACATGCATCCCTAAAAAATTGTGTGAAGTCAAGTGTCAAAATAAGTACATCAATGACTGGGCTTGGTGGCTCAGCCTGTAAACTTAGCACTTTGGAGGATCGAGGAGCGTGGATTGCCTGATTCCACGGGTTCCAGACGAGCTTGGGCAACTTGGTGAGACCTCATCTCTACAATGAATCAAAAAAAAAAAAAAAAAAAAAAATTAACCGGGCATAGTAGTGTGCACCTGTAGTTCGGATACTTGGAAGGCTGAGGCTGAAGAATCTCCAGAGCACAGCAGGTCGATGCTGGGGTGGCTGTGAGTATGACACTACACAACAGCCTTGGGCAACAGAGTGAGACTCCAACTCTAAATACATAAATAATAAAATACTGCAGATAGGAAAAATGGGGTTTGTGTTGAACCATTCAATACTTGCATACTTTTAGTAACCAAAACAGTATCAATCCTAATATAACATAAGAGGGTTAAAATCTCTACTGGAATATGTAGCCAGCATACTACTTAGTGGATCTTTGCAACCTTGAACTCTGGGGCTCTTGCTTCTCTCTTTAAGGATGATCATTGCATGTATTTGCTTTCTATAAAGACCAATTTTAGGGAACCCTCTCGGGTCCCCTCCTTCTCTGGGAGCTTTTCCGTCCCTCTATAAATCCTGCTTTCTAAAAGTAAAAAGGTAAAAATAAAAACCAATTTCAATTAAAGTAAAAATATGATCTATTAACTTAAATGTAGATATGTGTACAGAAAAAAAAACTCTCAAATAAGCAGAGAGCTTAATACAATGGAAACTGTAGGTGATCTTGAAGCCACCAAATTAAACTTACAATAAAATAAAGCAGTTTTATAAAATTGTCATCTTTTGTAAAGGCCTATATGTATTTGCAAGATTTTCTTATTAATTGTGAGGAAAAAATTCACCTGAACACTGCAAACAAGAAAGCGCTGGGAAAATTTCATATGAACCAATACAAGTTTACATTAAGCATCTATTATTTCATTTTTTAGCAACAGTATAAAATAATGTACATTAAAGAAGCATATACATATTGTAGGAAAATAGACTGTATTTCCAATCCTAGATATGCACTATCAGGGATTTTTTTCTAAAATATTCAAAGATGTTGTTTTTGTTTTTTCTCCTACTCACTCTTCAACCCTGCCCTGTCTGAATACAAGCTTAACCTTGCTAAAGTGACAGATGACCTCTAGGGCCAAAAATTCATGGAATATGCCTCAGTCTAGCTCCTAAGTTTTGTAGTAGCATAAATACTGCTTATCCTTCTTCTCTTTTTTTTTTTTTTTTGAGTTGGAGTCTCACTCTGTCACCCAGACTGGAGTGCAGTGGCCGCTCCCGGCCACCTCAGCCTCGACCTGCTGGGCTCCGGTAATCCTTCCGCCTCAGCCTTCCAAGTAGCCGGAATTACAGGCATGCGCCACCACGCACAGCTGATTTTTTGATTTATTGTAGAGATGAGGTCTCGCTGCCCAGGCGGGTCTCGAACCCGCGGGCTCCGACAATCCACTCACCTCAGCCTCCCAAAGGCGCGGGATTACAGGCTGAGCCACCGAGCCCGGCCCTCTTCTCTTTTTTAAGCATTGTCTTGTCTTGGCATTGCTTTATTTCACTTCTATATGACTAATTTCTCCTTCTTCATTCTCTTTAAAATATACTACTTTATAAGTCTTTCAAATTTTGGGATTCTTCAAGGATGTTCCCCTGCTGACCCCTTAATCTTTCAATAAACCATTTCATACAAAATATTTGTAAATACCTTCTCTCTCTATGAGATGTCTTTTCATTTTCTTTATGTCGTTTGAAGAAACTTTTTTTAATTTTGAGGAAGTACAATTAATATATTTTTTCTTTTGCTGTTTTTGTTTTGGTTTAACTCATTTTTTTTTTTTTGCTAAGAAGCTTATAATATTAGCTCTTTTATATGTCTATGATCCACTTTGAATTAATTTTTGTATCATATAAGCAAGGGATCCACATTTCTTCATTTGCGAGTGGATGTCCAGTTTTCCCTGCAATTATTGAAAATACCATTAATTCCCTCACTGAATTGTCTTAGCATTCTTGTCAAAAATCAGTCAACCATGAATGAGAGAATTTCTGAATGCTCAATTCTATCCCCTTGATTTATATGTTTATCCTTAATGCTAGTATCACATGGTCAAGATTACTGTGAATTTGTAGTTAGTTTTGATAACAGGAAATGTGAACTCTCAAACATTGTCCTTTTTGTTTTTTCAGGATTAATTTGAATATTTTAAGTCCCTTGCATTTCCATATGTCTTTTATGATCAGCTTGTCATTTTCCAAAAATAATTTCAGCTGGGATTTTTATAAGTATTTTTTTGAATCTATATATCAATTGGTGGAATTCTCTAACGATATTCTGATCCAAGAAGATGAGCTATCATTGCTTTTTTTTAACAATGTTTGTTGTTTTCAGTGTATGTCTTGTGGTCATTTAGTTTAAATTTGTTAATTATTTCTTATGCTATTGTAAATGAAAATATTCTCTTAAATTAGTTTTTGCATTGTTTATTGTTAGTATATAAAAATATAATTAGGCCACAGAACAAGATGTTAAAAGAAAAAAATGAAACCCTGCTGGGACTTGTTTACTTAAAAAATAAATAAATATTATTAGCTGCTATTGGCTGTAGGAACGCTTTTATATTTCTGAAAAATAAGTGTAATAAGTAGGCTTTGTATATACAATCCATTGGAAACCAATTTCTGTTTCTGGGTATAGAGAGAAAAAAAGCCAATTTCTGATTTATCCAAGTTCTCCAAGGTTTCTTTTTGTTTTGTTTTTAATAATTATCTTTAAACCCTATAGAAAATTTACACCCATGCATATATTTGACTGTTAATGGAACCAAAATTCTAATTATTTAAAAATATTCTAAATAAATTATTAACTAAATTTTGAAATAAAAGTTGCTATGTGTTTAACTTGATATATTATATTTTGCGATGTCTCTTATTTCTAAAAATGCCTGTTCAGTATTAAATGCAAATATCATAACAAGAATGTCTGCAATCATTTGCTTTTGTTAATATATGTTTAATTTCCTAGTTGATGAAAATATTACATATTGTTCCCTTAAACTGTTGAAACTTTAAAAATTTTTATTTATTTATTTTATTTATTTATTTATTTATTACTTGGAGTCTCACTCTGTCACCCAGACTGGAGTGCAGTGGCCGCTCCCGGCCACCTCAGCCTCGACCTGCTGGGCTCCGGCGATCCTTCCACCTCAGCCTTCCAAGTAGCCGGAATTACAGGCATGCACTACCACGCCTGGCTGATTTTTTGATTTATTGTAGAGATGAGGTCTCGCTGCACAGGCGGGTCTCGAACACGCGGGCTCAGGCAATCCACTCACCTCAGCCTCCCAAAGGCGCGGGATTACAGGCTGAGCCACCGAGCCCAGCTGAAACTTTTTTATTAAAAAGTCAGCCATACAGTAACCCGTGCCATAAGTCAGCCATGCAGGTAGGTCTTAATTCATAAAGAAATATTTCGAGTCATGATTGTGTGTATATAATTTTCTCATCTCACATGTAAATATAAGTATATATATGCACACATACACACACAGTACATATATTTCTCTCATATCATCTTTTCAAAGGAATCAAATCTCTGTCATCATTTGGCAGCTGGCTTATTTCTGGGGGTTTTGACTTTAAATCTGTGTGTGATTGTTAATTATGATTCTACCGCTTAATGAACCTCACAATGGCAACATTGTAGCATCTATCCACCATGACAGATGGCAAACTAATGAAGCCTACTTTACTTGCATACTGATAGCTTTCCCACATACCATTTCTCAGATCCATAGAGAGGTCAAAGAGCCATTTTGTTTATCGTCTTTGTTTCATTTGGTCCTTAAAAATCATGAGGCTGATTATTAGATAATATACATTTTATATCTCATAATTATACTTAATAATGTTTGTTTCATAATTTTACTGATACAATTGAAAAAGATCAGTCAGTGCCTGAAACGTGTTTTAACAATTATGAATTTTAAATTCAACATTGAGTTAACTTCAATCACTTCTTGAAACATTAATTAATTAGGCCTTCTTCCTAAAGTAGGACATGTTTTTTCCAGCTATATAATAAGTATGCATGTTTAGTATATATTTATATATATATGTAAATATAAGTACATTTAAAAATATGTACATAATTTTTGATAATAGTTTATTTAAAATATATCCTGTTAATTACTTGTAAATGCCTAAGATCTTTTCTAAGGCCTCTGCAAGTTTTCACATTTTAAAGACAAATCCATTAGCACTCATTTTAATCTGAAGATAGCCTACAATTTATCTCCATAGTTAATGAATATTCCCAGAAGCAAATCATCATTAAGTGAAATGACTTTTATGTGAGGAGGGGCCTTATCTAGCTTGTCTATCACTGTCCTTTACCACGGCTTGCATAGAGTAGCTGTTCATTACATTATGAAATAATCTCCTTCATATTCACTTTATTTCAGTGTATTTCCATCCTTCTAAAATGCTGGCCAAAGAAATAATTTTGTACAACGGAAAGGTTATAAGACTGTTCAAAACTAACTTGAAGTTTTTCACAGTTATCAAATGAGCATAGCTTAAGTCAGAATTACAAATTGTACTTATTTCTAATATATAATTAAAATAATGTTTATGAAATCATGTTTTGAACGGACAGCAAAATCAAATATGATAATTCAACTGTTGCTATTTTATGTCAATATTATACTTTTGTCCTGTTTATCATATGTAATGTCAGACATAGAATTGTATTTATTTATTACTTGACAAATAAATATTTCTTCCTCATTTATCATTTTCATTTAGCAATTCTTTGATGTTCTTGTCTGTTTTTTGCTTTTTCTCCCCTCTTTACAAGTGAACTTTGCAAAGTAATTATTTCTAATTTCTCCCCTTCCTTTGATTCTATGTGTCCAAGCACACATTATTTTACAGAAATTGTGAGCTTTGAAGTTTACCAAGGACCTTGTCAGTTATCATCAAGCAACAGAGTACACTAAGCCCAATTGACCTGTGTGGTAGATATGACTGTCTCTCCAGCATTGCTCTCAACGCTTCTAGTCTGTGTGTAGTATTTTCCCAACTCAGCTACTGAAAGGATCCATGATTATCTCAACCCAATGAAGTTTACTATCACTCACTCTGGCGAACTGTTGCATGTCATTCTGCCTGCAAAACAGATTCATTCAGAAAAAGTATCCAAATTCTAAAAATCAGACATGAAGAGAAGTTTGCCAGATACCCATGGAAAAGAAGTCACTGCACTCTGCAAAGACAGTCTGGCAATACTTTTCTTCTGGATGTGATCACTTGAAGATAAAAATCTTGGGACTGCTACATACATGAAGACAAGTATCATTAGAAAAAAGCACAGAAAAGGATAAATGAGGGAGTGAGCAGACTATCAGCAAGCCACACGGAGAGTAAAAGATGCCATTATTTGGGTAGAAGATTAAGGAGAACGGTGGGCATATTTTAGTTGAAGACTTTTTAAAACAGAAAAATATATATGTACCACAGCCTGATCAAAATAATCCCGCGCCTTTGGGAGGCTGTGGTGAGTGGATTGCCTGAGCCCGCGGGTTTGAGATCCGCCTGGGCAACTTGGCGAGACCTCATCTCTACAATAAATCAAAAAATTAGCGGGGCGTGGTAGCGCGCGCCTGTAGTTCCAGCTACTTGGAAGGCTGAGGCGGAAGGACCGCCGGAGCCCAGCAGGTTGAGGCTGCGGTGGCGGGGAGCGGCTGCTGCACTCCAATCTGGGTGACAGAGTGAGACTCCAACTCAAAAACAAACAAACAAACAAAAACAACAAAAAACATTCTCTATTAACTTGTTTTGACCCTAACTTCAAAGTAACTGGTGGTTTACTCCTCTGAGACAACACTGCATTACTTATAAACCTGCATAACACACTTACCATGAGCTAGTTAGTACATGGTTCTTTCTCCTGTTAGATTACAAGCCTCTTCAGGGTCGAGATCAAGGCTTGTCTATCAGGATGCATCGCCACTGTGAAACATGATTGACATTTATCACTATCTACTGGAGAACCTATTGGATAAAAAGCAAATAAATGAAAAATTGGTAAATGCACTCACCAAAACTGAGCTTATCCCTTAAAAGGTATAGATCAATTTGGATTATCGCTATATTTTCTAACTCAGTTACAAAACAAATAACATGACTTCAGTCTGTAAATGTTGTAGCTTCATAGTTTTTGTTCCATTCTTTAAAGAAGTTCTCATACAAAATGATTAATTTTTTCCACATAAAGTATATTGCTGTCTGTTTTTCTATTAGTTTTATAATAATATCAATATTCTTAAAAATAAAAATATCTTCTCTAGCTTAAGGCAAACAGAAGAAAATAATAACGACGAAAAGTGGGGAAGAAAACACAATAAATTTAATACAGTAACTTTCTTGATTCTAAAATCTCTGATCCTCGTGAAAACTAATAGGATAACTACTTTTAGTATTGCAAAAAGTGCAGTAATATGTTTATTAAAGAATAATGAATCTACACAGAATGTAACATAACTTTTTGTTGTTGTTGCAATTTTTTCAACTATGTTGATACCAGTTTGATAATGAGACAGAGAGAGAAGAAAAGAGGGACAAAGATAACGAATAGATGTTAGATGTACAAATTAATGATAATAATTATTAAATATAGTAATACTAAATCTAGTTTGGCAATGTGCTAAAAAATCAATAAAAAACTTGCTGACAATGTTTGAATCACTATAAATTTTAATAAAAAATTTCCAATAGAGATTTCTGGTACTGAAATTATAAACTGACTGATTTTTTTGCTGATTAACTTATCACAAAGTAGTTCAAAGTCATTGCAAACAAATTAAAAGCAAATATGTAATCTGGCAGTAGAGATAAAACAAAGGTGGAAACCAGGCAAAACAAAAGCAAAATTTATAGACTGTCACACATCTAATAGAACTGAGTATTTATTACACTCACTTCTGATTCTGAAGTAGTTTTTTTGAACATTACCAATGTCAAACAGAAAGAAAAGTAACATTTTCTATTTCCTATTCTCCCTGACTAGGTGTTTGTAAAAGGAGACTCAGGTGGCCTAATGTAGTTCAAAGAATGCTTACATTTGAAATAAAGGGGAACTTCAGAGAGAATCCTGGCTGATCTCCCAGACCATGGCATCACCTTGTTCAATTCAACACAGTCTAAAACTGGGCCTTAGTTTAAAGGCTAAGAAGCCTGCTTCACCAGCAATTGGCCCTGGAGTGTAAGTTTGTCTATGAGAGATGGATTCATGTTAACTAAATTTGCAGAAATTGGGAATAATTCTGTTAGCGTGAGAAATATGATTGCCATAGGAGCAGAGGGTTGTTCTATGATTAACCCATCTTTCCTTACAGAAATTCTACAGAGATGTCAAATTATACATAGTATGTAAACACAAGTACATATAAAGCACTGTTTTAGGTACTTTACCTGTATTATCTAATTTAACCCTCCTAGAACTCTTAGGAAAAGTTATTCTTGGTAACCTCACAGATGAGGAAACTAAAAATCAGAGAGGTTAAGTAATTCCCAGTAAAATAGTAGATAATTGGAAGAGCTAAATTTTGAATCGAGTAATAAGGCTTGGGACTTGGTACTTATATGCAACGTGTTACATTGCCTTTCTTGAAAGGGAATATAATATGACAGTTTTATTTTCAACTGCCCTATCTAGCCTGGTATTTACTTCTCCATACTAGATATATATTTAGAACCAGAAGACTTTAACCTTTGGATCAAAACTTCTTTATTCCTACACAATCATTCAGTAGGTCTTACAAACATTTTGGAATTGGTATTCTCTATTTCTGAAACCCTCATCACAATATTCTTTCTAGGTATTTAAATATCATAAATTATAGTCCAATTCCAGTTTTAAAATCATAAGCAGCAATTTTTGGTAATCTTGCATATCTTTAATTCATTTAACACTTTTTTTTAAATTTAACTCGGAGAGTTCTATTAATTGTGAATTATTAGGAAAGAAAGCTTTATAAAATTCTCCTGGTAACTGCTAAGTCAAGATCTGTTTAACTGCTTCTATTTGGCAAGGACAGATAGGTAAATTATCTTTTCTCCTTATTCACACAGGGAGTAGAAAAATGTATAGGAAAATATTTCCTTCTCATCAGTTTTCTCCCTCTCCATATTCTATAGTGATAGTTAAACCAAAATGATAAACAACCAGAGTGTCAGCCTTATTCATTATTATAACCTCTAAGGAAAATTCTGCTTGAGGTCTTTTAATTTTGCAATTAACAAAGAAAAATTTGACCTTGTCTGAAATTGTGTTTAATTGCCCAATGTTCTAATTTAAACACAGCCTCTAAGGATTTGTACACTGGACCGCTCATACACATGCACATACACCGTCTCATACTGCTACAGTGACCTCAGTTTTATTGTATGCTGAAGAATTCAAGGTGAAATCCTGGATCTGCATTGACTGTCTCTTTCACACAGAGTACCTCATTATTCTTTCTCTTTCCTGTAAACAGAACGTGCTATTCTTAAATTAGGTGCTGAAGTATACAGGAGTGGAAGATTTTAGATAATAAATATAAAGTTTTAGGGTCTAAAAATATTAAGTATCTTCTAAGCTAATATTTTGTTTGACCCTGTCATTCAACATAAGAGGTTTAAATAATTCAGGTATTATGCTTCATATATAAATGTAAAAACTGAGTTTCAGATATATTAAGTAACTGATACAAAAACATAACCCCCAAAATGAGGAATTAGACTTTAAAATCAAAGTCTTTTTGATTCTTCTCTTCCACCACCTCGAGATCAAACATCTATTCAAAGGTTTATCCATCAGTAGACTTGTCAGAAAACCTAAAATTTTCAACTCTGATATTTAGATTACCTCCTCATTCAGTTTTCTCATTTATTCTGTGATTATAATAAGGTTTTTTAAACTAATATGATATATGATGCTACAAAATACAAATCTATAAAGATATAAATAATCAAATGAAAGAGTAAAATTCACATAGAATTTGTATACGCTTTTGGGAGTTAAAGGGGCACACTCCACTATCCATGTGATTTACATGTTTATAAAAGCATCTGCCAACCAAGAAGATATAATCTATTGCTAGAAATCAGAGGCCTTCAGGCAGTTGTCCTCTGAATTCTGAACATTTAATGACATATAGGATGGCATAACAGGAACTGTACAAAATTTTGGGCTACTTTTAAAAAGTCTTACAGACTTTAAGTGAAGTAGCACACTTACTTGAAGCACATTCTAATAGGAGAAAAAGGTCAATAGTTTATTCTAGACTTGAAAAAGCATATATTTTTGTTTACTTACACTAAATGTCTAAGTTAAAAATAAGAACATAATGGAGTTGAAAAAAAGGTTGGTAGGGTGTCAAATTAAAGACATGAATCTTTCTTCAGCCAGTTGTAGAGATTTAGGAAAGTCAGTTCCACACTCTGGATCTGTTTTCTAACCAACACAAGGAAGAGTTAATGTGAGATAAGCCCAGTGATATTTTTCATTTTTAAATTGGTTCCCCCTTCTCTGTTTTTTTAATCAACTATCATGCATTCCAATGAATTATGTCCATCAACCCATATCTTGTTTTACAACACCCAGATAATTAACAGATCCCTGCTCTGCTTATTTTCCCACAGCAATCATTTGAATTATATCAACCTATTTCTATTATCAAATATCTTTTTATGTGGCATTACACCAAATATATAGATTTATCCTAAGTTTAAAAAAATGGATTAGTCAAAAGCTTTAGAAAGCTTTAGCCAGTTTCCTAAATTTATTTTGCCAATGACAAAAATCTCCTGGATTTAGATCTCTGATAATCTGACTTCCAATTTATGCGATGAACTCCTTAGAGTGAGATTATTTTACACAGTCAATAGGATTCTGTTCTTACCCTAGAAGAGGCAAAATGGAAATTGGAAAGAGAACTTGCTTTGAAGTCCGACACACCTGGGTTGCACATCTGTTATTACATATAATTTAATTTTCATAGTTATGAATTAGAAATTTATTTTCTCCTTTAGATATTTTTTGGTGCAGGGGCAGTGAAGGGAATTAATAATACAATATCTAAAATTTTAAGAATAATAACTAACACAAAATAGACACAATATAAACTGATGGTAAAAGAGAGTCAGTTCAGACCCTCACCTATGTTCCTAGCAAGTATTATCAACATCATAATAATTTCTTGGAACAAAATTATTTTCTAAAGAAATCATTAAAATTGGAAGGCCAAAATTAGAGAGATATTATTTTACTTAGGACAACATAATCTGTCGTAGATGTTATTTTAAACTAATAATATTATTTTTTCACTTAACTTTTTAATTGATAAAATAGGCCCCATCTCCTCACTATCAAATATATTAGTAGAAAAATAGCTATATCATTAATTCATTGTGGATCAAGATGTTTGTATAATAGAGAAATTTGACTAAACCCTGTAAATTGATAGCAAAACTTTTATAATCTTACACAAATGGAGAAACAAAGTGCTGTTTATATTTATATACCTAGAATATATCTCTGTATGATCAGCAATAAGTGGGTATGTGTGTATATATATTTATATGTATGTATATAAATATATTATAATAAATAAATTTGAGCTCAAGGGAAAAAAGATTCTTTATATCAATTATGACGGTTTTGTATTTTGTTTATATGAATGGCATTCAGGAATTTTTAAAAAATTATATCTTCTCAGCATAAGATTTGTATGTATATGATAAAATACACAGTAATCTATTCATTATCTGATTTTTTTGCATGGAATGCAAATTATAGTCTGAAGTTATTCAATCAATGTATTTTGGGGAAATGTCATGCAGAGAACCAACATTATACATGGTATTTGCTTTCAAATAGGAATGTGTGACTTTCTTAGAGTCAATCATTTGAAAATATAATTTACACACTAATTGTAAATTGCAAAGTCATCTTCCAGTTACACTGTATCTTGTGCATTATTTTTTAATGTTGATTTTAACTTTTAACCTCTAGATGGTGCTCTAAGTACCTGTATCACAGGCATGTTAACAATATTAGTATGATAGGGAAAAGAAACAAAAGCTTAAAAGTAAAAAATGCACCAGAACCAAATAAATTAACTTAGAAAAATCCTTAGAAATTTTGCTTTAGGGCAGAAGAGCATATGTTGTCAGGTGATTAAGTCCATCACAAAGGTATTTGAGTGCTGTCTTTATTAGAATTCGGAAAACAACTACTGCAGAAAAATATTTAAATCTAGTTAGCAAATTCAGAACTGATATTTTTCAAATTAGCTTACATATTTTGTTGACACTTACGTGTTATATGTTAAATATTTGGTGGAAAAAGAAACCAATATACCTAAATAAATTATATAACTAAGAATCAACTGTATTTAACTACTTTAAGATATCTTGAAAACAAAATCATATCTAAATTAAAACAGCTTATTAGATCTTTTTAACTCTCTATCAGTTATTGGCAAACTATGGCCAGCAAACCAACCCTATCCTGCTATCTTTTTTTCTGTCATGTTCTGAGCTAAGAATATTGTTTCCATGCTTAATTTTGTTTTTGAAATAAAAACAGTATAATGTTTAAAAACACATGTAAAGTATAGAAAATTCACATTTCAGTGTCTATAAAGTTTTATTGGAACACTGCCAAGCTCATTTTTTTAAGTATTGTTTATGACTTTCACACTGTAACAGGAGTCTGGTACTGTGACAGAGACCCTATGGCTTGCAAAGCCTAAAATATTTGTCTGCTCTTTACAAATAATTTTGCTGACTCCTGGATTAGATGAAAGTTGTTGGTTGTTGAATGATTTTGTTCATTGGTAAGGTTGTTATTGGGAAGCTAAACAGGCTGAACTATAAACTAGTATCCTAAGTTAAAATGACAAAGTCATGTCGATTTTTTTTTAAACTGCAATTTTTGAATTTAGTACTTTGAGATTTTCTCACTAAAGGAGGCTCTGAATCTTACACTTATCCCAGAAGAAAGTAATATATTCACAGATTTGAATTCAGTCAAAGACATCACTTGGCATCATGTAGCCAAGACAACAACAATGCAAACTCAATAGAATTTTAATGGATTTAAATGGATTATATGAATCTGGTATCTGGACTGTGTTTTATTCTGTTATTCTCCCCCATGTAACAGTTGCATATTAATGAGAATTTTTGGTTCTCCTAGGTTAGTTTTTATCAATTGTTCCAACAAAGTATTTCTTTTGAAGAGAATTACAAAAACAATATTTCTGCTGCTACACTTCAGAGCCTTATCACTCCCCTTTTTTATAATCCTTGTGACTTTCATTCTTATAATTGTGTTATCAGTACTCTGGTTTGTATGTGAGAGAAACACAAATTCAAAACTATTTAAGAGGGAAAAAAAATTGTTGGAAGGACACTCAGGCATTTCCTGTAATAAAAATGGAAATAAGAGTGGAATGATCAGCATTATTCCCCCATTGCCATTTTTTTTTTCTATTTGGCATTTTTGTGCTTTCTTTTTATGACAGTGAACAAAATGTAACTGTGATTAAAACATTAGAAACACTGAGAAGTAATTTTGAAAGAAAAGATATTCCACCCCCAACCTGTCCCTTATAAAATGTACCACAGAAAATAGTGAAGCAATTATACAATAACTGCGACATTGTATTCTCTGTTGTCTCAATTCTACCCACCATTTTGTCAAGACAGATTATTATAATGGGGTTGCAATATATAGAAATTATTGACAGCCATTTCTAGATAATATAAATAACAAGAACACAAGACATCTGTTCAAGATATTTTCTTTGACTAAATGGCCAATTCAGGTTGCCACACAGTCAATATGTTTGACTGGGTAATAATTAATTGGCAATTAACATAGACCCTAACATAAACAACCATAAATTAATTTGATGACTGAGTACAGAAATGACCACAGATCTGAACAACATGCTATCAAGTAGAAATGTATGATTATACTTGTGTAAACATTCTATTAATCTATACTCTTAAAGAATGTATCCTGTAGTGTGTCAATTCATACTTATCTAGTGCACTTTTTACTAACTAATTCTGAGTCCACTTTTTGACATTATAAAAAAGAAAGTTAAATTCTTTTTTCTCATAACAGCATTTCTAACAGTTGTGTCTCAGATATTAAATTTTTCTGATTTTTCTCTTTCCCAGAAAAAAAACCTCAATTTCTAGGTCATTTCCTATCATAACATACTTTATTTGACCATTTTTATTATCTACTGTCCAAATTTTAATTTATCTATCTCTCTAACATGGAGTACCCATGAATTAGAATACAGTCTGTCATCTCATTCTAGATATTATCATTCTATCAGTACCATACCATACTTTTGTCTGCTACATTATACTATCTCACCAACAAACATACCAAGTATACTCCAAAACTTAGTTTCACATTTGCTTCAATTAAATTCTGATTCCTCATTCTCATTTCTACATTATTTTCACTATAAAAGCAACTATGTCAAGAAATAAATATGACCTCTCATGGAGCATGGGTTAGACATTGTATGTACTCCTTGACATGATTTTACTTATTTTCACTGAATAATGCAAGGGAGAAGGTCTTGTAAGAATATTGTATACTTAACTATAATAATTCCAAACCACATTGCAACTACTGTGCTCACTTACCATGCAAAACTTTGTTAGTCACACAGAAGAATGAAATTGTGCACGTGTCTTACACCATATCCAAAAAAAGATTCAAGATGAATTAGTCTTAAACATAAAACTGAAAACCATAAAACTCCTAGAGGGAAGCAAAAGGGGAAAGTTTCTTGACATCAGTTTTTGCAAGGTTTACTTGGATGTGATACCAAAAATACACAAGTGAGTATATAACCAACTAAAAATCACAGCAAAGAAAATAATCTACAGAGTCCACAGGCAGCCTATAGATGTGTAAACCATAGATCTGATAAGTGGTTAATGTTCAACATATACAAAGAACTGCTATAGCTCAGTAGCAATTAAGAAAAATAACTAAATATTGAAAAAAAAAAACTTGAATAGACACTTCTCCATATTAGACACACAAATAGCCACCAGGTATAAGAAAAGATACTCAACAACACCCAATCATCAAGGAAATGCAAATGAACACCACAGAAGATCTCATCTCATACCTGTTAGCATTGCCATTGTCAACAAAGCAGAAAATGACAAGTGTTGGCTGAGATGTGAAACTGAAACCCTTGAGCCCTTTTGGTAAGAATGTAAAATGGTACAACCAACTGCTGTGGAAAACACTATGGGGGGGGGTTCCCCCAAACAATAAAAATGGAAGTACTATTATATGATCCAGCAGCTCCACTTCTAGGTGCTGATCCATAAAGATGAAAGCAGTATCTCACAGGAATACTTGCAGTCTCACATTCATTGCAGACTAATTCCCAATAGCCACAAGGCAGAAACAACCTAAATGTCTGCAGATAAATGGATAAAGAAAATGTGGGATATATGTTCAATGGAATATTATTCAGCCCTAGAAAATAAGGAAATTCTGTCATGTGCTGCAACAAGAAAATGAAGCCTGAGAACATTATGCTGAGTGAAATAACAGTTACAGGAGGACAAGTACTGCATGAATGTGTTTGCACAAGGAATTGAAAGCTTCACATTCATAGAAGCAGAAAGTCGAATGAAGAGGGAAATAGGGAGCCACTGTTCAGTGAATATAGAGTTTTAGCTACACATGATGAATGTTTCTAGCATCTGCTACACAACAAGGGGCCGATAGTTAATAATACCCAATTGCACATTTAAAAATGTGTTAAAATAGATCACATATTAGATGTTTTTTTACAACAATAAAAATAAACAAACAACCTCAACAAAACCAAGAGAGACTAAAGAAGAAATTTTGCTTCGAAAATACTCCTGAAGAGCTCTGAGCAGCAACTCTGCTTCCGCTGGCCTAGTTACCATCACACCCTGGGTGGAGCTGCATCAGCGGAAGCCGGCCCCAGCCATCATCACCCCAACCAAGACCCCAAGCGTGCTCCACTCCAGCGACCAGGGAGCGCCACGGGAAGTGACCAGGGAGCACCACAGGCAGCGGCTAGGGAATACCACAGGCAGTGGTCATGCTGCAGCAAGTGTTGCAGCTCACCCAGAGCAGTAACAAACAGAGTGTTGCCATGCTCAGAACAGGCACTGGAGACCAAGTGGAGAATCAAGAGTGTTTATTCTGAAAGTCTCAGGCAGAGTAGTCTCCAAAAACCCAAGCCCCAATCTTCAGTCACAACCTGTTTTTCTACACATTTTGCAGACTTTATTGAAGACTTTTGGGCATAACAGGTCTGGGGCTGAATCATCAGCCCTGGGCATTTGTCATTGGTGGTTTTATAATCTTAAACTGAGGATCAAGAGCAGGAACTTTCACAGCAAACAGGTTTATGTAGGGTGGGGCAAACCATGCTTACAGAAGCAGAAGTGTCAGTTAGGTCAGCTGCTCATTTGATATAAGGCTCTTAGGTCTGGCTTTTTGATTAACTCTGTTTTCCTGTCTCAGCCAGGGAGCACCATGGGCTGTGACCAGGGAGCATTAAGGGCAGACGCACACAAACAGCCCAAGGAATGTTCTGGGAACAGTAAAATGATTCCATGTAAGAAACGGATAGGGTTTCATACCCTGGAATGACACCAAGGAGGCATTTACACCTGGCTACCAAGAGAAGCAGCCCAGAAGTGCCCTTGTTTGTGGCTGAAGATGGAGGATGGCAGGGACTGGCACTGTTGAAGGATGGAAGCCTGTGAGGCAGAGACATGCAGGCCCTACTGAAACTCTGGGTTAGGCAGTCAGCATACAGCAGGTATCGCCATGTGGAGGCTGTCCCATTGCCAGGACCTTCCCTCAGTCCCCTAGGAGTGCCTGCACACGCAAGGGGCCAGGCCAACATGACCTTTGCAGGGACAGTTTCCCACCGCACGGATACCACGTGATGTGACAATGTCCCAACCCTGTGAGGAGGAGGTGGAGAGTGCTGACACAAAGGGCAGGGGCATGGGAGTGGACCGGGTCACAGACAGCAATTGGACAGAGCCCTCCTGGCCAAAGCAGCCTCCAGAGGATGACAACAAGGAGGATAAGGAAAATCATGGAGAGACCTTGTCCACTGTGCAGGCCAGAAAGCCATTGGAAAGCAGATATACTCTCCTGAAGAGAGGAGAGAACACCTGGCTCAGAAATGGTGGCCATTTAAGGAGACCTGGAAATCTGCTAAACTGCCTGGCACTGGCTCACCATCACCCAAACAAACCCCAGGTGAACGTTAGGGCAGTGGAAGCCAAATTAATTTCTTAATAAACATAGATGCAGCCGGGCTCGGTGGCTCAGCCTGTAATCCTGCGCCTTTGAGAGGCTGAGGTGAGTGGATTGCCTGAGCCTGCGGGTTCGAGACCCGCCTGGGCAGGCAAGACCTCATCTCTACAATAAATCAAAAAATTAGCTGGGCGTGGTAGCGCACCCCTGTAGTTCCGGCTACTTGGAAGGCTGAGGCGGAAGGATCGCCGGAGCCCAGCAGGTCGAGGCTGCGGTGGCCGGGAGCGGCCACTGCACTCCAGTCTGGGAGACAGAGTGAGACTCTAACTTAAAAAATAAATAAAAATAAATAAATAAATAAATAAACATAGATGCCAGCCATTTGGTCCTAGCCATCCATGTTTGAATTGTATAGTCTTATCCTAATCAAAAGTTACCAAAGGTTAATTTAAATTATAAATGTCAAAAGTTATCTACAAAAATGGTAAAAAGAAAGAAACCAGAAAGCAAAGGAAAGATGTAAAGAAAGATGTTGGTATAAAAATATATGTTTTTGTTAAGGAAGGATATAAAGGAAAGAATAATTTTGCATAGGAAAGGATCTTGTATGCTACACTTTTGTCCTATAATAAAATGGCCGGTTATTTGAATGAAGGAAGGTATAGGACAAAAATAGAAGGTTCAAATATGTGGAAAAGTGATATGTGGAAGGTTTGTGGAAAGAAATGTCTGAAAGGAATTCTGTGAACAATCAAGGGTATAAAAAAATTTCTAGTTACTTCTATGAACTTACCATTAATATCAATTGCACTAATGCTAGACCAGAATGCTACTCAAGACACCAGAACACAAGTTTCTTAATTAACAATTTTCAAAATAATTTTCTCCAATAGACAATGGGGGGGAGGGGTAGAAGAGACAAATTCAATTAGTCACCCCCATCCTGTGATTGTTGGTTTTTTTGTTTTAAAATGTCCTCTATTAAAAAAACAAAGTTTGAGGTTTTTTTTAATTTTCACAATCTTTAGATTATCACTTGCTAAATAAGTAACTTATTCATTAACTACTGCACTCCTGTGTTATAACACTATGTTTTTAAAACTTTTAATACTTGAACTCCTCAAGTTCTCAATTCAGTCTTTCTAGGGTGTGGTAAGAAACAAAAGCTTCAGGAACTACACTTATTCCACATCTTCCTCCTGAACTGCTTTCAGACCAGGTATATTGTTTTTGTAAACAATATCTATTATAAAAGCCTAAAATGGTATTTGAGCTCTCAGTCACTCACAGCAGTTTGTGATCAGCTATAGTGCTTTTCAGTGCCAAGTTGCTAAGGACTTTAAAATCTCCTTCCAGGCATAAAGATTACTATCCAACATAGGATGGATAACAAAATGACTTTTTTTGTTTTAAAGTATTACTAATTATTTTTGTTAAACTTTAAGGTAATATTTTCCTGTCATAAGGCCGATACCACCTCTCCTTCCATCAAAAGCAGAGAGTTGCCAATCTCCCATTTCTGGAGGAGAGATTCCTTAGGTTGCACCCTCTTTAACATGTCAATTATTGTGAATTAGACTTATTGTAAAAAGACAGTTTTCTCTTGCTCATGCTACCTGTTTTTCTCTTTTTCATTATTTCCTACAACTTAAACTATAACCTAACTACATGTCTCCAAACAAAGGTTTTAAAAATATTTTTTCTCCAGGCTTTCTCAAAGTAGCTGTATTTCCTTGTTAAAATCATTATTAACACACCCCTTATGACTGTCTATAAAGCCCTATCACAAATCCCAAAGAATCTTGAAGACAAACTGTGGGGACATCCACACATGGACTAAAAAGCTGAGTGGTCCAATAGCAAAACTTCCTGGACTTCTGTAGTAGGTGTCAAGCCCACTGGGATAACTATAAATACATTTTACTAGTCATCAAAGCCTTACTATTTCATAATGATGACTATAATGACCTTTATTATAGTGATATTAATTCTAATAGAATACACTTGTACACAGTGCTTTGTATACAGACACTAAAGATACCAAGCCTTTGCTTGGCCATCATTTGTTTTTGCTAAACTGGTCTAGTCATGTTTCCCAAAGCTTTGGTCCCCTCCCTTACCTTGGAAAGGTGAATCTCCTCTCTATCTCTCTCTAATTTACTTTCTAAATAAACTGTGTTTTCTAATCTAAAAAAAAAAAAAGATACTTAGCTATTCCATTGGTCTCTGTCCTCTCATCGCCTCCTCTTATTCTAGACAGGTAGGGACATCTCTATGCCCCTATCCAGCGGGAAGCGCTACAGAAGACTGACCTTCATCCCTGTTTCCAGGTACAAATAATAATATTTTGAAATAACAAGAGGAGGAAATAAAACAACATAATATGGAATCAATATAGCCAAAGAGCAACCATTTTAACACTGCCTAGTTGTCGTGTTTTACTAGCAGTTCACTTTACCCTCTAATCACTAGCCAAGGACTGAACTGGTTTCTCAGAGGTAGCTATTGATAATTGTTTTACAACTCCCTCCCTGGCTTGTTTTGTACTAATGAGCTTTCCTATTTCAAGTATTTGCCTCTGCCTATAAGGTTCAAGTTAACCTAATCAGCCCTTCCTGACCTTCATGACACAGACCCTATCACCATGGCAGCCATCTTGTGACTAATCCACCCATATTCCTGCTGTCAGTCACCTGACATTAGTACTTGAGCTTACTTGTCCCTCCATGATGACATGGAGCAGACCACCACCCAATCACCTTAATAACCTTCCCCTCATCAAGGGATAACTTAATTTTTTTCAAAAAAAGTCAACAAAACTGCAAGTACATGTTAATAAAGATCTGAAGAAAAAAATTAAAAATGGAAAATAATCTTAATTAAAATAGGCAATGAAACTCTAATGTGTTTTCTTAAAATTGTACACAAGTGATTTGATGCAATTTTTCAACAAAGTATGTTGGTAGATGAAATGATCCTAACAATATAGACAAGATATTAGGAAAATGAGTTGCAGCCTTAATCAATTTACTATCTGGAATACAGTGAGCCAAATTTTTACCTTCTAGCTTTCTCCTATCCAATAAGCCATTACTTGCCATTTCCCAGGTAGTCCGTGCTTCCCTAAAATTTCTCACACTGCTGGGCTTGGTGGCTCAGCCTGTAATCCCACACCTTTGGGAGGCTGAGGTGAGTGGATTGCCTGAGCCCACGGGTTCAAGACCCACCTGAGCAGCGAGACATCTCTACAATAAATCAAAATATCAGCCGGGAATGGTAGCGCATGCCTGTAATTCCAGCTACTCGGAAGGCTGAAAGAATCACTGGAACCCAGCAGGTGAGGCTGCGGTGGCCAGAAGCAGCCACTGCACTCCAGTCTAGGTGACCGAGTGAGACTCCAACTCAAAAAAAATAAAAATAAAATAAATAAATAAATTTCTCACACTGTTATTTCTTCTTGAAAGGCCCTTATTCTGAACTCTACTTTAAATATTTTATCTTATTCTTCAAGCTGCCCCATAATAAGTTTCCTGTGTGCACTCTGTGGTATACACAGGCATAACGATTCTATCATGTCATTTTCAAAAACAGTGAATTCTGAGCAGAGGAAGGAAGACATGATCTCTATGCCACTCAATAGACCCTGGTATAGTGGCCTTCTGTTCCTCCAGAAAGAAGCCTTTTGGCCCAGGCCGGGAGCAGCCCTTGTGGCCTCTTCTGAGGGCCTCCCCCTGTGAGCTCTTCCTGGCTTTCTGCATTTAGTATCTACCTTTCTCTGTCCTGACTTGCCACGGTCCCTGCCCAATAAACCAAAGACCTTGGTGCTTCACCCAAAAAAAAAAAAAAAAAGAAACCTTTTAAGCCTTGGACTGGAGGATTCCCCAGGAAAACCCTTTGGGGGATTATTCATTTGTATTAGAAATAAGTCGCCTCAATTGTTTTCAGTAACACAATTTTAAATAATTACTACTTCTAATGAAAAAATTACTGGAAAATATATTATCCCCAAGAGACCTTCTAGGTGTCTATAAAGTTCTTCTTTTTTTAAGAGATATCCATTGTAGCTAGTCTGCATTTTTTAGCTCTCTTTGGTAAACTTTTGTAAAATATCATATTGCTGTTCTACACACAGAAATTTCCAGTAATTATTACTTGCATAATCTTGTTATAAGTTTTAATGCTTTACACCGTTTATCAGATGCAAAATATAGAATTATAAGGTAGAAAACAAAATTCATCAGTCCTGCCTGACTTTTAAACGTACCTCTAATATTTGATTTTTGGGGTCATATCACACTCCAAGTGGAAATACATATAACATACGGCTTGTGAATTTTTTACTGCAGGTTGTTTAAACACATGACAATCTTTTTTTATTTTATTTTTACTTTCAAGTTACACTATGACTGTCTATGTCAGCTTTAAAGTATTGATTAAACAACAAAAGAACTGTACTCATAATCAAAAAGTGGGGCTCTGGACCTACATCAACTCATTGTTAGCTGAATAATCTTTTTATTTGTTTGTTCTGTTTTGCTTTTTGGTGCCATGACTCAGATACGAATGAATAATCTTTTTTAAAAAAATCATCTGATGATTTTATTTGAAACATTCCATGTCCTTCCTCGATAATTCTATCCTGAGTTTTCTTACCAGAACAATAAGTTAGGTGAATTAGAATATCCCCAAAGTATAGTATGATTTTACTTGGGAATTATTACATATTTTAGGCAGTATTTACCAAATGGTAGTTTTAATTAGGTCACTTTACTTAAGATTACATATCAAAATTTAAATAAAATACATACAACATCAAAATAATTCAAATATTACAACAAAAGTTAAAGGTTGACAGCAAAGTTTCTTCTATAGAAAAAAGCTGTTTGTTTTTTATTTAATAAAGTTAGTGGAATACCTTTTAAATTTTATGCCTGTAAACTAAAAATTAATTCTGTCTTTGGTGGGTAAAATAAGTTATTTAATGCAAAAGTCTCTGTTGAATGAAGCTTCTTTAATTTGTATACACCTAATCATATAAACATTCTGCACAGTTCCAAGAGATTTGCACAACTACCTTGAGAGATGTGGAGAGAAGTGAAAGGGTGAATAGGAGGGGAGATTGACTGAAGTCTATGTATTGATACAGTGGGCAACACTCAGTGATAGGTGTTAGAGGAGAGCACTTCTCTCCATGAGAAACCCCATGGGGAGAGTCAAAAGACCTGCCCAAAGGCACAAATCAAACAATTGAAAAAGTTTAATTCCATGAGAGTTAGGCACTCAGATCCCATATTCATCATTTCTTTCTCTAAAACATTAGATTTTAGAAACCCTTGTAATTCTCATTTCATTTCTGTAGCTCAAAAATAATTGAAAATTGTTTTTGAAAGAAAAGGGAAAATATTGTACTTATTAAACTAATTTACTAAGATCTTATTTTAAACAATTTACAATGTAAAAAAAAAACAGCAAAAATCTATTACCATTTAAAACATTACAATGCCGTCTTAAACATGGTGATAAGGAAATACAACATATAAAATAATTTTACGTAGTGTAGTGCTTAAAATGTAAATTCGAACACATTTTAGAACAAAGCCTGAATTCATTTGCTAAAAACACTGGTTTCACAAATTGTTATTCTGACTAAAGAAAAATAAAAATGTATCACTGAGGAGCATGACCAAAAATTTGAAATACTGTCAGGGACCATCATTTTCACCCCAAATAGGAGCAGTTTCTCCAGTGATTTTGATTGGCATTTTGAAATGTGCTTGTGAATAAAACAGAAAGAACCTGGCATACCTCACATTCAAATGCCCACGCAGAGATAATAATGGAAGCAATGTTTTATGGGTCATTGGGGAAGGCAATCCCATCTGAATGTTTGCTCCTGAGGATGACGAGAGTTGAGTGAATATTCTTCTGCATCATGGAACTCAGACTAGAGAAAAGACTGATGGATGATGACTGATTTAGTACAAAAAGCCTAAACAACAGAGGGTGGAGGAAATAGAAACAGACACACTCACCTCACACAACTGAAGAGACATTATTCCAGATTCTTTGATATTGTGTTAAATTCAAAGCCCCAGTGTCCTGAACTCAGCACTTAGGGGGCATCCATAACCTTGTCCTCACCTGGGCTCCTAGGTATAAAAGGATAATGGAATTATAGAGCGAAAACAGCCAAAAGTGTTTGAAAGACAAGTTTTGTTTCATTTTTGTTTTCCATGACTGGAATAAGTGCTTCCTCCTAAACTTTCTGAAACAGATGACTGTTCCAGGAGGGAAGATTAGTAGTGAAGGAGATTCCACATCTTGTACAGGAGCACACAGCCTGTGCTGGCAGGCAGTAATCAGAAACAAAATATTCCTTTTGATGCAATGTTTTCAAGAAAGTTTACATTTGAGAGGTGGAATAGCATATAGGATTATCCTACTTCTACTTTTCTTTTCTCTTTCACCTTCCAAAAGCTGTCTTGCAATCCCCTCCTTTATCAGCAGTAAACCATACTTCAAAACCTTTTTACTTCTGAGATTCCCCATAAAAATATTTTTTCAATGATCATGTACAAAATGCAAAAAAAGATTAAGTCAATATTTATTCATAATGACTGTATGAAAAAGTCATCTTATTCTTAACTTTTTTGTTATTGTTTTGTTTTACTAAGAAATAAACAAGGTGGCAGGGCACAGTGGCTCACACCTGTACTCCCAGCACATTGAGAGACCTCGGCTGGGAGACAGCTTGAGTTCAGGAGTTCAGAGACCAGCCTGAGCAACATGGGAAGACTTCTGCCCTACAAAAAAAATTTTAAATAATTATCCCGGCATGTTGGTGCATGCCTGTAGTCCCAGCTACTGTGTAGGTTGAGGCATAAGGATTGCTTGAGCTGAGGAGCTTGACGTTGCAGCGAGTAGTGGTGGTGCCACTGCACTTCAGTCTAGGTAACAGTGAGAGTCCGACTGAAAAACAAAACAAAAAAAAGTCGCAAGAAGTTTATGAGGCTAGTCTTATCCGAGACTAGTAAATATCATACCTACATTATTGTGAGGAAAAGAAAGCATGATAAATAATTTGTTAAATAATACTTTATCAATACACATATTCACACAGTTTTATGTAATTTTAAGGGATAAATTTGTTTGATGAAATTTTAAAAGTAGGCATGCTGTCTGCATTCCACTTTTTTTTTTTAATTGAGGTCTTATTTTGTCACCAAGGCTGGAGTGCAGTAGTGCTATGATCACTGCTCACTGCAGCTTCGAACTCCTTGTCTCAGGTGATTCTTCCACCTCAGCCTCCTGTTTTAGCTGGGACTATAGGCATGAGTCATCATGCTCTACTAACTTTTTATTTATTTTTTGTTGAGACGAAGTCTTGCTGTTGCTCAGGCTGGTCTGGAACGCCTGGGCTCAAGCAATCTTCTTGCCTTGGTGTCCCAAAGTGCTGGGATTACAGGCATGGAGCACTATGCTCAGCCTGTACTACACTTACTTCTTAGACAACCTTTATATCAGTGTCTTCCATGTGAACAATTAGTAATATGCTTATTATCAATCACTATACATTTAATGTAGATAATAAACAAGTCTACAATTCCATTTTAATGTCTTTGGGCATACTTCTATGAAGAAATCAAAATTAAATAATAGAGTGAATTATACATGAACTAAAAAAGGGAGAGCTCTACTAGACTTTATGGTGTAAAGAAAAACAGATGAAGATATGAGCACTTGATCAAATAAGAATGCAAATGAAAGGATTTCCTATCCCAAGATGTAGTTAGTGTTATATCCTCATGCTCTGTGTTTAATACAGGTGTTGTATCAGCACAATGAGTTTGATTTCAGCTCATTATATATGGGAACAGAGTGAACTCTTTGGAAGCCAGAGGAATAGACTTTTGGAATGGGAAACATAGAGCCAGTGATACAGAATTTTTAGGTAAACCTGGGCTTTAAGAGTGTCAGCTCAGTGGGTAGCTAGCCAAGTCCCAGAGAGTGTCAGCTCTATGACTGACAAGCTTAGCCCCAGAAGTGTTGACTCTAACTGGCTGGCAAGCCAAGTCCAGAGAGTGTTGCTGATTTAATGGGTTGGCAAGCGTAGCCCCAGAGGTGTCTCAGCTTCTGAGTCTTGCCTTCTGCCAGTGGTTCTCCTAGTTCAGCTGACAGTGTCGCTGGCAAACCAGCCTCCGGAGGATGCACGGCTCTTAGGCTTTAGTGATCTTCTGCAGATCTGCAGTTCTTCAAGTCAGGGTTCTTGTCTCATGCCCAGGAAGAATGAGGGACACAGACAACCAGAAAGTTGAGAAAGCAGGATATACTGAGAGGACAGAAAACCTCCCAGAGTAGTAGGGAACCCAAGGGGGTTGCTGATTTGGGGCGAAAACCTGGTGCTTATATAGCCCTAAGACAGAGTCTATTGGCTAGCACTAGCTGTGAGCTGATTGTCAGCACTAGCTGTGCTGGTTGGTCAGTACTAAGGACCAATTGATGGGAGGTAGGGGCCTAATGGTGAGCTGATTGGTCAACCCTTGGCAGTGAGCTGATTGGTTGTTTTTCTATCCCAGCAATGAGTACTTAACCTCTGACCATAGAGGCTAGTAGGGAACTTGTTTACCAACCCAAGTGTATCTGCCAGAGAGACCTGCCAGAAGGTTGTTACATTATTAATGGGGAACCCACCCTGTCCCTCTGTCTAGCTTTTCTCTGGCTATCTCCTTTCACACCAGGATTGATTCTTTCTCTTAATTGAAGATGTGGCTCTTACTGTCACATCAGTGTAAGTATGAATATCAGCTTTGACAATATTATATCATACAAGTCATTCTGTTTTATTTTTCCTCTCTTACTCTGCTGTATTCAGAAAATTAGCCTAATCAATTACACTAAGAGAATCATCAATATGACAGGGATATCAGTGTAACATTTCTAAACATTTTATTGTGGTTTTGGAATGTCGTGGTTTACTTTCTTTCCCCAATATAGTATAAACTACATTGAAAGGTCATTTAAGCTTTAACATAGAAAAAAGTGAAGAAGATTCCAGAGCATGGAAGATTTGTGGGGAAGGTTGCCAATGTGAAACTAGTAGAGCCATATGAAAAGAGAGCTTGACTATTTTAGAAACTAGAGCCAGATTAAAATTAGAGTAAATTATTCAGAGTCAGCAAGACTTTTAGGACAAATTTTATCCACTTTACAAATTATTCTAGATCAGGTTCCTCATATCCTGATGGTCTCTGAACTGTTATTGAAGTTAACAGTAACTTATACAGTTTGATTTACATGAATTTGCATTAATGTATCTGCTTTCACTTTTACCATTTTAAACTAAGCACATTTAGCTTGACATTTTATGTTCAGCCAAGCCCAAGTGAGCTTCTAAATTGAACATAAACCTGATGAGCTTTAGCTAGCTCTATGGGGTTCACAACGTTTTGACAAGTATTGTCATATTTTACAAAGAAACATGAAGATGAACTCAAATGGAATCACAAAACCCCATGAATTCTCAATAATTTACTGTAAAAACTGAATGACTCAACTAAATTGAAACAGTGAACCTAGGTCTCAGCTAATCCAGAAACAATGAAACACTTCATTTAGAAACCTGAACAAAATCTAGACAAACTTGACTTTTTTCTAAAATTGAACTCCCAAATAGCTGAGTTTGCACGCTATTGGATTTGAAATGGAATTTTTGACATTTGCTGAGACAAAAAAGGGATGAATTTTTAAAAGTCATACAAAGAGAAAAGGAGGGGCGACCCCTTGGGTCCCCTCCAACTGTGGAAGCTTTTCTGTCTTCTCAATAAATCTTGCTTTTCAAAGAGAGAGAGAGAGAGAGAGAGAGAGAGAGAGAGAGAGGTATTTCTTAATATCCTGATTGTATATTAAAGTGAACATCAACAGTATTGATTCAAGTGACTTAAAAGGAAGTTCACTTTTGTAATAAAGTTGGCTACACATTTGTTACATTTTTAAATTAAAAGCTGGATTTTACTTCTATTTCCATTAAAAATGGACTGATCAATGACCTGCCAATACAGCATGTTTGAAAGTAATGCTATGCCAGTTCCTCTGGGTCTACCATTTACAACATTTGGCAGGTCCTGTGTTCTATATTTTGAAACATTTGTTTTTGGTTCTCTGAGTCATCATGTAAGTAGCATACTTATTAGATAGACCACTAATCCAAAAAGATGGTTCTGTCTTAGCTAGACCTCCAGATATTTCTGCCAACACTCTTGTCAAGTGAGTGAAGATGTTCTCATATTTCCACATTAGCCCAAGAACCAATTGAGTAGCTTGAGTGATTGTTGGCACCACTACTTGGTGAATATTGCCTACCCAAGTCCTGCTTTAATTTCTGACCAGAGTTTATTGGTTGAAGCTATAAAATTTGGGAGGAATTTTGTTACCCAGAAACATAAAATAACTTACATTATTAAATTAATCTACGTGTTTGTTGTCTATAGGGTCATTGAAATATATTGAGTTCTAGTAAAGACTGTTTTTAACACCACTTTCTGGAAATAATTTGATTCGTTTTATAAAGTTTGAATTGAAAATGTCAGTTTATTTTAAGAAAGTAATAATACTGCTAACCAATCAATTATTTTTTCAAACTTAATAACTCTTCAGAGCTTGTCCTGACATATAGCACCTAAAATACAAGTTCAAAGCTTATAATCAACCTACATAACCCCCCCAAAATACTTAAAACAATAATACAAAATACAAAGAAGTATGAGACACATAAATAATTGTTTAGAATATCATCTAGAGGTTTTAAACAAGTCACCATAATCTAATATTTGTCCGTTCACAAGACCAACACTCAGAGTCAGCTCTTTTTCTATTGATTCTGATTTTTGCTGTGTAAATGGCCAATTTCTGCAGCATCGATTCAACAAGTCATGCAGTCAATAACAGAACAAAAAACACCATGAAGAACAGACTATTTTTGAATGTTTTATTGCAAAAGCTTGGCAATAGTTTTAAACATGTAAGTTATATTGATGTTTATTCTTTCATCAAATAATTATATCTCTTTGTGAGCAATGCCTTAAGAACAACTGCAATATATCATTGGAGAATTTTAAGTTAAAATATTTTTATTTATTTGTAAAGTTAAATTACTTGGTAAACTATGAAAATGTTAACACAAAACAATATCAAAAGAAAGTCAAGAGAACCCATGGAAAAAAATGACTGAAATAATGAGTAAATTTACTACTACATAATAGTCATTTATAGAGTGAAAAGATGATAGCAAAAAGCCTAAATCAATTGTTTAACATTATGTTCAGTTTTGCTTAATAAATAATAATAAATTTTTTAGTATTCTCTACAAGTTCAAATCACAAAAATTAGAAATCATTCTTTTTCTTTGTATCTAGGTCTAAAAATGTTAGCTTTGTAGATTCTACCTCTTCAATATTTTTGTATGTATTTTTCATAGAATTTGAATGTATTCAGTTTGAATGCCTTTGTGTCTTCCATTTTAATCTCTATATCATGTTTCTGTCACTTTTATAACACCCCTAAGAAGAGGTGGTATAGATGTTGCCACTTTCCTATTTCCTAAAGTAGTTCTTTCTTTTTGTGGAGATCTCTAAAATGTTGGTATGTCTTTCATTATGTTAAGTAGAAATGCAATTATTTTTTACTTCCAGTTGTCTCTTTTAACCCTTGGGGACAGATAGAATACTTTGTCCATTTGCATGGATTTTTAATTATATATATTATATTCTTAACATTAGATAATCTCTCCAATAAAGATGATAAAATTGTTTAGTCATTCCTAACAAAGACATTTCTCCATCCTCATATGGCTACTCCGAATATGATTCTCTTGAAACACGAAGCTTGGAATTAAATACAATCAGTTAACTGTGACCTGAATAGCATGGAGTGTAACAGAATGACACCACTTTATTTTAGTGTTGTAATTATTTAATTCATACATTGAACTATTCTCGAACACTTACTCTTTCTATATATTGTTCTAATACAGGAATCGAGCATGTTGAAATAAAAGAGAAAACATCAGAAGTTCTGTTATTATAAAGCATATGTTTAGTGTGTATGTGTCTTTATGGGTGGGGAGAATGTTGCAGAGACAATACAATTAAAACATTAAGCCTACCGGGCTCGGTGGCTCAGCCTGTAATCCCAGCACTTTGGGAGGCCGAGGTGAGTGGATTGCCTGAGCCCGCGGGTTCGAGACCTGCCTGGGCAGCAAGACCTCATCTCTACAATAAATCTAAAAATCAGCCAGGCGTGGTAGCGCATGCCTATAATTCCAGCTACTTGGAAGGCTGAGGCGGAAGGATCACCGGAGCCCAGCAGGTCGAGGCTGCGGTGGCCGGGAGCGGCCACTGCACTCCAGTCTGGGCGACAGAGTGAAACTTCAACTCAAAAAAAAAACCATTAAGCTGGGCTGGGTGGCTCAGCCTGTAATCACAGCGCTTTGGGAGGCTGAGGTGAGTGGATCGCCTGAGGCTGAGGGTTCGAGACCTGCCTGGGCAACTTGGTGAGACCTCATCTCTACAATAAATCAAAAATTAGCTGGACATGGCAGCGCGCGCCTGTAATTCCAGCTACCTGGAAGGCTGAGGCAGAAGGATCGCCAGAGTTCAGCAGGTTGAGGCTGCGGTGGCCGGGAGCGTGTCACTGCACTCCAGTATGGATGACAGAGTGAGACTCCAACTCAAAAAAATAAAAAAAAATAAAAAACATTAGTAATTGTATCTTCTGCTAGAAGATAAAAAGTAGTGCAAAAATTAGAGAAGGTTATTGGGGAAGGAGCATACAGAATAATGGAGTTTTGAATGTGAATGTAATTTGGAAAAGTTAACCATAAAGGAGATATTTGATCAATGACTTCAAGAATTGACCATATAGAGACTGGAGTAAAGTATTTCAAACAAGAAGATAAATTCAAGATATGAAGATGAAGCAAGTTTGGCACATTAGAAAAATAGTTGATTGTCTAGTAAGTATAATATGGGTACTTAGTGTGATTTTAATTGACAGTTTAAATACTTTTTCTCTTATTCTCCATTTTCTTTTACTTTGCTAGATTTGCTTCAGCACTGTGAATATCATACAATATATTTGCTATCATTCATAAATGTGCTATATATGATTTGATTCACACCATTGCTTATATTATTAATTAGGGTAAAGTTCAGATCAGATTCCTGAACTATGGCATTAGAAAATTCCTTGCTCCTTGTTAAGAGTCATAATTATCACACTTTGGTTATGGGGGAAAAATTGTTTTTCAAGAAATTTAATTGTTCCATTAGAGGCATTTTTATATGCATATACTTCAAGGGTACAAGTGCAGTTTTTGTTACCTAGATTTAGGTATTGTGTAGTGGTGAAGTTTCAGTTTTTAGTTTAACCATGACCCATATAATGTACATTTTACCCATTAAGTAATTTCTCCTCTCTCACCCTTCTGCCACCCTCCTTACGGTCGTTTTTAAACTTGATTTTGATTATAAAATATGATATCTCACTACATAAAATTGAATGTTAAAATAGAATCAGTACAATTTTTGTATGGAATCATATATAATATGTTTAACATATATATATATATATATTTCAAGGTAAGGTTAAATCACTTCTACTTCTGGTAGTTAAGTAGAAATATTGTGGGACAGTGAGTTATGGACTGGGACTCACATAGGGAGAGGATAACAATGACTCAACATTGGAGAAGAATAAAGAAAAAAGACTCAGAGATGTGGGAGTAAAGTGTATCTGGGGGTGGGGAAACAGAGAAGTTTGAATCTAAAATGTAGTATCTGAGGCTAGAAGAGATGTTAAAACCATATTATGAAAGTCCTTAAAAAAGAACTATAAGGCATCACAACCTGAAAAAATAATTAGAAGGCTTTGCTTGGTCTTTGACCACATTTAAAAAAAATAAAGTTATGCAGAAAAGCTTAGAAGTTGTTAAGTATGAAGATTAGAAAAAAGAAAAAACATTTACTGCCAACATTAATCAAAGCAATAGATGAATGTCATGAATTTGGGAGAGTGAGACAACTATATTCCCAAAAGACCAATGTATGTAACTGTCCCTAGGTCTTAGTAAATATTTATAAAAATATTGGATAAGTTATTTAATCTGACTGATTTAATTAGTCTTGGTTAAAGAGAAAATCAAAAGGTGAACTATAATAAGAATAAAATTTCATTTCTATGTAACACAAAAACAAGCAAAACAAAATTGCACAAGTATGTAATCATGGCAACAATTCAATTTTAAAATAAGAAATATGTAAGAATATTTATTTCCTGTGTGCTCTGGCAGCCAAGTCTCTGACATGCCAACCTAGACAGCTAATGCTATTTTAGGCTTCATTATTATAAACATAGCACACAAATCAAGAAGACTACAGTCTCTCCAGATATTGGTCAGAAAGTATATGGTATGCTAGGTATGGTGTTTCCTCCTGAAAAACACAGCTCTACTTTTTGCAAGACAATAACTAGAACCATGTTTAGGGTTTTGATCAATTTACCTTCAACTTCTGTTTAGTGCTTCATTTTCAGCTGCCACATTCTCTGACTTGTTCATCTGCAAACATTTTCAGAGCAGTCTCACTCAAAACCTACAAGGGTTCAGATTCTATCGTTAATACGATGTTATTGACTTGAAATTTGATAGAAGAGTAGGTTCTAGGTATCCTCACTCTCCCCCCAATGCATACACACAAATGGTAGCTATGGGTAGTGATGGATATGTTAATTAATCTGACTGTGATAATCATTACACAATGTATGCATATACAAAATCATCGTGTTGAATATCTTGAATATATATAATTTTTATTTGTTGATTAATTTTCTTTTTAAAAAAAGAAGCTATGAAGATTTGGGGGAACAGACAACTTAGGATTCCATCTATAGGCAGTCCCTTTCATCAGGCAAGCCAGAAGCCAGCTGCCAGATATCCACTGATGGCAATTACTTTGCAAAGGACTCACCTGGCAGTATTCACCAGTCCAGAAGTTCTTACTTTCTATCATCCTCTGATTTCATTTACAGATTTTTAAATATGGGTTTTAACAATATAACTTTTATTCAACATTCATGTTTCAGTAAAAAAAAAATTGAGCCATTCAGTGAAGATTTCCCCAAGTGTGTCAACCAGAAAACATCCCTCCTTTGACCCCGTTACTACAGCATTTCATAGATATGTTGACTAAAAGATCACCATACAATATTCTATTTCTTTTATTTTTTAATCTGTTGCTTTTTTCTCAACACAATTGCACATAAATACACACATAAAAATTAAAACCTAGATTTCAATGAAAAACACTAAAATAAAAGCATTTAATTGTGAACAAACATTAGAAAGATTTCTATTTTTCACAGTTTTTTGGTTAGGAGAAAAAACAAACAGCTTACTTTAATTTTGGAAATAAATTTGATCTTTCTCTTAGGTCAGTGAGTTGACCTAGTGCCATGGATATGTAAAGAATTGCACAGAAATTAGATTAGAAAAGATAATTTATATTTAGAATATAAATTGAAAAAGAGTGAATTCACTTCTCAAGGGAGCGAAGGAGCCAGATTCCTAAAGGAAATATGCCAGTAAACTCTTAAAGTCAAAAACTTTTCAGGCTTCCCTTTGGATAGGGGGTTGGAGGGCAGGTTGCCATGGTAGTGGGGTCTGTTTTTCATGTCCCTGATTATCAGATAGACAGGTAGGTGAGTCACCAGTGCATAGACAAAGATGGGCTGATAGCTGGATGAGTGAGCAAGTCACATAAATAAGAAGGGCAGGATCCATAGCTGGAAGACAGATTCTTGGGAAATGTTAATATTAATGTCTTGTGACTTACCCAGGGATCTGAGAAAGGATCATTGTTGTGTATATGCTCAAGGAGACTAAAGAAACTCCATTTTGGACTCTATCTTTTTACTTCTTAAATAATAATCTAACATATCACAAGGTTTTGGGATGTTATAATTTTGGAGCTTAAACTTTTATTAGAGTTTTTCTAAAAAATGACCCAGAAGACATATAGGATTGGGTTCAGAGTGAGGAGAACAGTTTTTGAAGGAACCCATCACAGGGACTCTGCTGAGTAAAAACAAACAAACCAAAGAAAACAAAACTATATGAGGGTTACACACTTTCAATCGATGGAAAGATAAATTAACATGCATGTCAAACAGATGTAATAGATGTAAGGTAGAGGTCAGTTAGGAAAATAGGAATCTATTATAAATCCTGGAGGTAAACTTTAAGTTTAATTTAACACAGAGCAGATGCAGAGAGCGGCAATATTTAAGGTGGTGCCTTAGCTATCAAAACCTATTTGAAGTGCTGTGCTCAGTGGTTCAGCCTATAATACCAGCACTTTGAAAGCCGAGGCAAGTGAATTGCCTGAGCTCGCAAGTTCGAGACCAGTCTGGGTAACTTGGAGAGACCTCGTCTCTACAATAAATTAAAAATTAGCTGGGCATGGTAGCCCAGACCTGTAGTTCCCTCTACTTGGAAGGTTGTGGTGAAAGGATCGCTGGAACTCAACAGGTCGATCCTGGGGTGGCCATGAGCATGCCACTGCACCCCAGTCTGGGTGATGGAGTGAGACTCCAACTCAAATTAAAAAAGGGAAAGCTACTTGAAGAACAGACAAAGACATAGGATGTTGAAGACAATTGTAATTTATGAGATTCTGGTGCTGTATTGGTTAGTCACACAAATCATGCCATCAAAGAAGAGAATGGGCTGGGTCCCAAGATCTTCAATTAATTTTGGGGAAGGTTTCTAAAAGGGTAGTAGGTCAGAGGAATGATGAGAGACAGTGGGTCATGGAGTTATTCTGCACAAGTGGGAAAATAAGGAATTTAAAGATTTTAAAGGGGATCCAAGTAAACATCAAATTTTCTAAACATGGAGCATGGAAAACAAGAGTAAACTTTTTTGACAGGATTTGAGTGGCAGTAATATCTAGAAATTGGACAAGATTGTAACGAAGGCAAAGATCAGAACTATCAAGATATTAAAAAGCTTTAAGTTATGAGTAGAATTTTTAGTAGGAAATGGATATTCTAGAATGTATCACGTTAACATTTGCTGTAGAGGAAAACAGTACAGTATAATTTTGAGGACAAATGTAATTTAAAAAAGACGAGACAAAGGCCTTCCATAAATAATAATAGACATGACGAAGACCTTCCACTCATCCATTAGTATGAATAGAATAAATACACTTGTGTGGGCATTAAGTGGATCACAAATTCCAAAAGAACGATGATCAAATTATGATACAATCTAGAACAGGTTTTATTATATCTAGGTAGGAAGGTTAGAATGCTGCAATTTTTTTTTTTTTTAACAGACTCTCAGTAGAAATAGTTTATCATTCTAAATGTTCTCTAAACTGGTTGAAACAGTTTTAGTAACTGATTTCACACTTAAAATACTTTCATTTACATGAATATAGCAAGGTATCCTGAAATATTTATCTTCTTCAAAGGTTCTTATGTAAAAAAAACTCCCTATTTATTCAGAGACACATGTATGACTGTAAGATAAAATAGGTTCCTTATAAAAGGAAATCAAGGGGAAAAAGGTGTTCAGTTTTGTGCCCCAAATTAGGCCTTTGATGCTTATGTCAAGCTCAATATCTTTGAAAATCATGGATTGTGATTTATATTAACTGGTATCGTAGTGTGAAGGAAGTCACTGGACACCATCCTATTGGGGATTGAAAGGAGTAAACTGTAAGTATGTTCTCATATTAAGAGAGAAAAAGAGTGAAGTGTGTAAAAAAAAATGTCTTTGAGGCCTAGAAAAAGAGGTCAGATCTGGAACAAAACAAATGGAGGTGAGTGAATTCAAGAGAAAGAGCTCTCGTAGCATCTTTAATCTTGCCAATATAAACAAATAGAAGGGAAGCAAAGACACAAGTAGTCTGTGGCCACACCAGGTCTATACTGATGAACCACATTAGCTGTTTTTTTTTTTTTTGTTATTGTTGTTTCCTAGTCTCTTCTTTTTTAAAAAAAAAAATTGAGTCAGAGTCTCACTTTTTGCTCAAGTTGGAGTACAGTAACACACTCATAACCGCTGCAACGTAGACCTGCTGAGCTCAGGAGATTCCTCCGCTTCTGTAACTTCCAAGTAGCTGGAACCCAGACATGAGTCACCACTGATGTGGATTTTTCAGGTCAGCCTGGGCTTCGAGAGTGTCAGCTCAATGGGTTAGGCAGTCAAATTCCAGAGAGGTCATTGAGGGGCTGGTAAGTCTAGTCCCAGAAGTGTCAGCTCTAATGGGCTGGCAAGCCAATCCCTGAGAGTGATGTGAATTGGTGGGCTGGCAAGCCTAGCCCTCAGAGTGTTGACTCTAACGGATGGCAAATCGAACCCTGAGAGTGTTGCTGGTTTGGTGGGCCAGCAAGCCTAGCCCCTCAGGGTGTCTCAGCTTTGTAGTCTTGCCTTTTTCTGGCATCTCTCCTGGTTCAGCCAGCTCCATCAGCTAACGAGCCAGCCTCTGGGGCTGCATGGCTCTTCAGCTCCAATGATATTCTGCAGCTCTTCAGGTCACAATACTTCAGGGTTGAGGGTCTTGTCTCATGCCTAGGAAGAATGAGGGACACAGACAGTTAGAAAGTGAGAAAGCAGGATTTATTGAGAGGACAGAGAAGCTCCAACAGTGGTAGGAGACCCAAACTGTTGCCAGTCTGAGGTCAAAACTTGGTGCTTATATCGCCGTAAGTCCTAGCTGATTGGCAAGCACTAGCTGTAAGCTGTAGTTGTACTGATTGGCCAGTATTAAGCACTGATCAGCAGGAGGTAGGGGTATAATAGTGAGCTGATTGGTTGCTTTTTGATCCCAGTAGTGAGTATTTAAGCTCTAACTTGAGAGGCTCTCAAGGAGCTTGTTTACCAAGCTGAGCTTGAGAGGCCTGCAGGGAGTTTGCAAAATTGTTACCAGAGGACCTGACTGTCTGTCTGCCTAGCCTTTCTCTGACTATCTCCTGTCTCTCTGTGCTCCACTGAATCTTCTTGCCTCTGCCTCCCAAAGTTCTGGGATTATAGGTGGGAGCCACCACGTCTGGCAAAAACAAACAATTCTTCAAATCTTTTTCCCCATAACTTTGTCATCGTTTCTTTTCTTCTATCTCCATGTAATTTCCATAAAATATCCAGTAACATTGAACCATGTTGCATGATGATCTGTGCCCAAGCACACTGATTTGTTGGAAGATCTTTCTTTTCAATGGTCTGGGTGTTTGTCATTAGGATGTCTATTCATTACATTCACAATAAGTTTTCATCAGTTTTGCCAGTTTTTTGTATTCTCAAAGAAGACCTAGGTTAGACAACAACTTGTGTGGTCATCCAACTCATAGAAACCCCTGACCTCAATCCTACTGCCTTCAAATGATAGTCAAATTATTGACATGCTGAGGGGTAGCAATAAGAAAAGAACTGTACTTGGGAATTCAATAGTGATTAGGCCTACATTACATTTAAAGACATGGCCTGATAAAAATGAATAAATAAACATATTCTCTGTTAGAAAACTGAAAGATTATGCTTTTTTTCCCCCTTCTCCTCTGTTTCTTTTTCTCCTTCCACCTAATGATTGTTTTATATTTCAATGGGCATACATTAGCTAACATTCATGTATGTTTGTTTAGTTATAACAAACAATGTAGCAATGGATATTTTTTACCATATACTAACTCACGTAACTGAGATTTTTTGATAAAATTTCTAGAAGTGAAATTGCCACAGAAAATAAACATTTACATTTTTACTAATATTTTCTCCATGGAGTGTAATTTATACTGGCTCACTTCTACTAATTTTCTCAAGTCTTTACCAACTTAGTATTTAATAAAATATTTTGTTATTTTTCAACTTAATAAAGAAAATTGATTACAATTTAGTTGTCATTTACCTTATGAGTGAAATTGAACATTTTTTCATATGCCTAAAATTCATTTTTGTTATTTTTCTCTGTATATACTTTACCTTTGTGTCCATCCTCTGACTTTTTAATAGGCTTTGAAATATTTCCTAATTATATTTTAAAATTATTTATATAGTAAAAGTGTTGATAATCATTTGATTTTATTTTTATGCATTTTTAAACATTTTGTTTATTAGTGTACTTCAGAACTTTTGATCATACTGAGAAAACCATTGTTTACTCAAAGATTATTTTATAAACACATTGCCATTTTTTCTAATATTATCAATTGTGTCAGATATTTTCTTAATTTAAATTTTTTACTCATCTGGAATCTGTGTGTGGTGAGCTGTATCACTGGAATTAATTATTTTTGTTTCATTCATTATTTTGCCCATAGTACTACTCTGAAAATATTTTTTTGAATGAATTATATTTTTCTTGATGGTTCTTATTATTAAATGATTCTTTGTCATCGTCAGTGGCTTTTAAGTGTTTTTAGTGAAGAATATAAACAAACAAACAAACAAAAAAAAACAAAAACAAAAACAAGTGGTGTTCAAATGTCAGGCTTTTATAGCCGGGCTAGCTATGAGTAAATTAATTAAAATCTTCCAGCATTCATGTTCTCATCTTAAAATGTAGATAGTATTTGTTATCATTACATTTTAATTTAGGTAATATATTTATGTTTCTTTTTACTTTGTATATTACAACGTTTTATGAGTGATAAATTTTGTCTCAATAATTATATTACCAATATATTTATTACTATGACTCCAGACAAGCTATTTTTTTATCATCCAAGAAGTCATTAGTATCTAAATACAACACTTCACAAAGTAAGGTTTAGAACCATTGTTCTACGTAATTAAACTGAGTTGTCTGATATCTACCAAAGAGAAGGAGCCTGTTTAGAGAAGAAAGGTACTTATGGTTCCAGAAGAAAAATTCTGTTACAAGTTGCAGCAAAGTATATGAAATGGTTTACATGAGCCATAATTTTGCTTAGGGCTACTGTATTTGCAATGATGTTTTGACAAGGAGGGATTTTTCAGTGTGATTGAAAATAACCACATGGATCACAGAGGAGTTGCAAGATGAACTAAGTCTAACTATCATCCCAACAGTATTGATGGCCAGATATGAATGAGTCTCTGCTTTACCTATTAATCTTGGCTAACTTAATGGGGTTATATATTATTAGTTTCTTCTTATTAGCATGCATAAATTTGCTCTTTATACTATATATTTGCTGCTTGATTCCTTTTGTCTTCTTAAATTTTTAAAGTTTTACATTTTAGTTGTTTAAACTGAAACATTTTTGTAGTTTAAAATGTTAGTTGTACAATGAAATAATTTTTAAAAATATAAAATAGCATCATCTCCCTTTCTATCTATTACTGTGATATAGTGACCTTTAAATTGCAGTTTTGGAGTTGTGATAATATAGATGGTGGTGTCAGTGATACAATTCTCAAAATGTTTAATGTCAATACTCCCCCTCAAGAAATCACTCAGCCAGGATCGGTGGCTCAGCCTGTAATCCTGCGCCTTTGGGAGGCTGAGGTGAATGGATTGCCTGATCCTGCGGGTTCGAGACCCGCCTGCGCAGCGAGACCTCATCTCTACAATAAATAAAAAAATCAGACGGGCGTGGTAGCACATGTCTGTAATTCCGGCTACCTGGAAGGCTGAGGCTGAAGGATCGCCGGAGCCCAGCAGGTCGAGGCTGTGGTGGCCGGGAGCGGCCACTACACTCTAGTCTGGGCTACAGAGTGATACTCCAACTCAAAAAACAAAAACAAACAAACAAAAAAGAAATACACTCTACATAGGGAAATGTATATAAGGCTAGAAGTAGAATTTGAAGCATAAGTACACTGACTCAGTCATACAAATAAACTCATATATTTCTTGACTGACTAAACATCAACATATGTAATTTACTTATTCTTGTAAAAGCCAGAATCGGAAATAGTTTAATATCTGTTAAGTCTGAAACATAGATCCAACCGTGTCAAAGATTATATAGTCTTAAAGTACATAGAATGTTTGTTCTGTCAGTAAATGGAAAGAAAAACATTAGATGTAAGAACCTGATACAAAAAAAAATAATAGTACATGAAACAAACAAAAATAGTGCATGCATTCAGATGCTGCTGTATGCTAGTACATAGAATATTATATAGAATACAACCAACACTAAATAAATAAAATGTAATACCTCAGTAGATTTCTGATTCCCATTTATCTACACAGTTTTAGTTGATGCTATAAATGAAAAGTAGAAAGAGAATAATGGTGCAAGCTAGTGTGCACTTGAATAAATGACCAGTACAGCAAAAGGGTTAAGAAATGGAGATATGGAGAGAAGGAAAAAGAGGAACAGAAAAGGAAAAAGTTATTTTTCTGATGTTTCATATTATCCTGCAATTTTAAATCATCTTTAATTTGAAAATGCTTACACTGAGGCAAAACTAACTGAAAAAGAGCAGCTTATGAACGTTTTTAAAACACAACAAATAAAAATAGAAACTGAACAAATAAGTAAAACTTATCAAATTAAATTATTCAATCTGAGCTAGTACTGACAATTGCTGCATTGGGCTTTGAGAATTTGAATTTTTAGTACAAAATTAATGATCCAACTGGTAAGGAAAAATAGAAGTAAAGTCTGAAAAACTTTCTAAAAATATCATTAGCTGTTGAGAGAGAAAAAAAAGAAAGCAGGTCACTGGTAAGTAAAAAAAAATATTTTTATACAAACTAAGATAGTAGCATGAGAACAGCATCACTGGTAAACTTCAAGTTTAAACATGTTTTCCAAGGTCTAGGTGCAGTGGCTCAAGTCTGTAATCCCAGCATTTTGGGAGACCGAGGCAAGAGGATTGCCTGAGTCTGGGAGTTCGAGACCTCATCCCTACAATATATCAAAAAATTAGCTGGGCATGGTAGCACATGCCTGTAGTTTCGGCTACTTGGAAGGCTGAGGGGGAAGGATTGCCTGAGCCCAGCAGATTGAGGCTGGGGTGGCCATGAGCATGCCACTGCACTCAAGCTTGGGCAACAGTGTGAGATCATGACTCAAAAAAAAAAAAAAAAAATCAAAAATGATTGTATTTATCATTAAGCATTAAGGTTCAGTGTTTTTCAGATGACTAGGACTCCTTTTTATATCCTAGGCAGAAATAGTCACACGCTGCATAATGATGTTTCTGTCAATAATGGAATAAATAGGTGATGATGGTCCAATAGATGATAATGGCAGTGAAAAATTTCTATTGCCTAGTGATGTAACACCATAACATCAAAGAGCAATGCATTACTTTTGTGTTTGTGGTGATGCTGGTGTGAAAAAAACTGTTGCAATGCCAGTTGTATAAAAGCACATACGTACTTAATAATGATGATAAAAACTATGATATTGACTTATGTCTTTACTATATTATTTGTTGTTATTGCCCCTGAAGACCTTTAAGATGAACGAGATATGGAGGTGGAAGACAGTGATATTAATGATCCTGACTTTTTGGAGGCCTAATGTGTATCTTTTTGTTTATTTTTAACAAAAGAAGAGCTTAAAAAGTTAAAAATTTCAAAAATAAAAAAGTTTATAAAATCAGAATATAAAGCAAATATTCTTGTACTGCTGTGCTTTACGATAAGTATTCTTATAAGAGTAAAAGGTTTAAAACTTAAAAATGCTTAAGAGAGAAATTCATATCTCTACTCTATGAACACACGCGAAGAAAATGGAAAGATCACAAGTTAACAAATCACCTAAAAAAGGTGAAAAAGCAAGACCACAAAAACCCTATCTTCAGCAGAAGAATCCAGATCACCAAAATAAAAGCCCAAATACAGGACATAGAACACAAAACTATAGTACAAAAAATCAACAAAACAAAAAGCTGGTTCTTTGAAAGAAAGACAAGCCTGATGGACTCCTAGCTAGACTGACCAAGAAAAAGAGAGAAAAAGCCCAAATAAACACAGTCAGCAATGCAAAAGATCAAAATCAAGTCACAACTGATCCCAAAGAAATACAAAAGATTATCAGAGATTACTATGTATACTTGAATCGAAACAAACTTGAAAAATTAAATGAAATGGAGGACTTTCTGACATCACACAACCTTCCCAGGTTGAAACAAGAAGAAATTCAGCCCTTCAATAGACCAATAACAGCCCAGGAAATCAACTATGTCATAAGAAAACTACCTACAAAAGAAAGTCCTGGACCAGATGGCTTTCCAGCAGAATTCCAAAAAACACACAAGGAGGAGCTGATACCAATCCTATTGAAAGTACTCCAGGTAATCAAGAAAGATGGAATTCTCCCCAAGTCATTTTATGAAGGTAATATCACATTGATACACCAATTGGGTAAAGATCCAACAAAGAAAGAGAATTACAGGTCAATATCCTTGATTAACATAGATGCTAAAATTCTCAACAAGATTCTGGCAAACCGGATCAAGTAACACATCTCAAAAATCATCCATCATGACCAAGTAAGGATTTATTCCCAGGATGCAGGCCTGGTTCAACATCTACAAGACCATAAAAGTAATTAAACACATCAACAGACAAAAAAAAAAAATTCCCATGTGATTATATCATTAGACCTGGAAAAAGTTTTCGAAAAAATCCAGCATCCCTTCTTGATAAAAACCCTCAAATATCTAGGCATAGATGGAACATACCTCAAAATAGTAAGAACCATCGATGTGAAACTCACAACAAACATACTGCTAAACAGACATGAATTGGAACTGTTTCCCCTGATAACCCAAACAAGACAAGGCTGCCCACTCTCACCCCTCCTGTTCAACATAGTATTAGATGTCCTAGCTAGCGCAATCAGACAAGAGAAGAAAATATTCAGGGGTATCCAAATAAGAAAAGAGGAAGTTAAGTTATCCCTTGTTGCAGATGACATGATTCTATATCTTGAAAACCCAAGATACTCTGTCAAAACCTCCTTGCACTGATAAAAGACTGGCAAAGTCTCAGGGTATAAAATAAATGTGCAAAAAGCAGTTGTATTCCTATTCACAACAATAAATGAAGAGAAACTCAAAAAGCACAATCTCATTCACAATAGACACACACACAAAAAAAATACCTTGACGCCTTCCTAACCAGAGAATTGAAAGACCTTTACAATGAAAACTACAAATCACTTTTCAAAGAAATTAAAGATGACACAAGCAAATGGATAAATAGCCCATGCTCATGGATTGGAAGAATCAACATTAAGATGTCCATCCTACCGAAGGCAATATACAGATTTAAGGCAATACCCATTAAATTACCACTATCATTCCTCTCAGACCTGAAATAGACAATACAGGAATTGATATGGAAACATAAACAACCATGAGTAGACAAAAACAATCCTCAGCAAAAAAAAAAAGCAAGAGGTGTTACACTCCCAGACTGCAATATAATATAAGGCTACAATAATCAAAACAGCCTATTAGTGGTATGAGAATAGGCTTACAGACCAATGGAACAGGATAGAGATTCCAGAAGCAAAATCTCAATTTCTCAACCAACTCATCTTTGACAAAACCTCTACCATCAACCACTGGGGAGAGGAAAACCTATTTAGTAAATGATACTGGGAAAACTGACTGACCACATGCAGAAGATTAAAACAAGACCTCTATCTAACACCATACACAAAAATCAACTCGAAATGGATCAACGATCTAAATGTAAAACCTCAAACTATAAGAATCTTAGAAAATGCAGGTGATACCCTTATGGAAGTTGCAACTGCAACCAATTTTTGATCCAGACCCCAAATGTCCATGCCATAAGAGATAAGGTAGACATGTGAGACCTCATCACACTGACAATATTCCACAAAGTCAAAGAAACCATCAAGAGAGCAAGGTAACAGCTCACAGACTGGGAAGAAAATATTTGCCAACTGAATATCTGACAAAGGTCTAACATCTAAGATCTACAAGGAACTCAAACATGCAAAAAAAAAAAGTGTGATATAAAAAAGAAAGAAAAAAAAAAACTCCATTACAAAGTGGGCAAAAGATATGAATAGAGACTTGACAAAAGAAGATATACGAACAACCAACAGATACATGAAAAAATGCTCAGCCTCACTAGAAATGCAAATTAAAACTACACTGAGATACCACCTAACCCCAGTCAGGATGGCCAAAATTAATAACTGAAAAAAAAAAAAAAAAAAACTGATGCTGGATAGGATGCAGGGAAAAGGGAACATTTCTTCACTGTTGGTGGGAGTGTAAACTAGTACAACCTCTGTGGAAGACAATTTGGCAATTCCTAAAAGGTCTAAAAATCCAACTTCCAGATGACTGTGCAATCCCCATTCTGGGACTATACCCAGAGGAACTCAAATCATTCTATGGAAAAAAAATACCTGCACATGCATGTTTATTGCAGCATTATTCACAATAGCAAAAACACGGAACCAACTGTGCTGTCTACTGAAAGAGGACTGAATTTAAAAATGTGGTACATATACATGATGGAATATTACACAGCCATAAAGAAGGACACAATTATGAATTTTCCAGCAACTTGGATGGGCTTAGAGTCTATAGTATTGAGTGATTTACTACTGAAACAAAGAATTAAGTACCACATGTTCTCATTCATAAGCGGACATTAAACAATTATCATAGTATTGTAAGAAAGAGATTGGCAGTAGTGGGAAACTGCCAGGGAAGGGAGGATGGAAATGACAGTAGTAGGAAAATGCGTTGTGGAGTCAGACCTCATCAACAAGAGTACCTGCATAATGAACATGTGTGTCCTAATCCTGAATTGTACTCCGCATTTTTAAAATCAAAAAATTTTTTTAAAGTGTATAAGGTTAAAAAGTTACCATAGTCTAAGATCTATTTATTTTTGAAGAAAAATATTATGAATAAATGTAGTATAGTCTATGTGTACAGTGTTTACAAAGTCTACAGTGGTGTAATGTCCTAGGTCTTCATATTCATATACCACTTACTGACTCACCCCAGTCCTGCAAGCTCTATTCATGGGAAGCTCCCTATGAGCACCTGTGATATTATGATTACTTACACACACACACACACACACACACACACACATACACACACACGTTTTTGTCCACAATTCCTGTATTATAATTCCTACAACCCTGGTTAAGGTCTTTAGTTACAATTTTGGAGCATTCTAGACCTCAGGAGCAGGTTTCAAGAAACAGAATCTCTTTCTCTGACCTACTGTCCTGCTTTTGCCTTCCAAAGACAGGACTCTGATTATAGGTCAAAAGACCCTCATTTCAGAGAGTGCCTTGCCTTATACCCTAGAAGGGCTACTACACAGAGAGACCAAGAAAAGCCAAACAGACAGGCCTTGCAGGGTTTTGATTATGCATTTTTTTCCAATCACATTTTACATGGTTATAAATAATGCCCATGTAATGAAGCTGCCATAAAAATCCAAGACAATGGGATTTGAAGAGTTTCCAGATAGCGAAATACTAGAAGGTTCCTGGAGAGCAGTGAGCCAGAGAGGTCATGAAAGCTCCGCGCCCCTCTAACACCTTACCTTGAGCATCTCTTCATCTGTGTCATTTATAATATCCTTTACAATAAACCAGTAAACCTAAGTGTCTCTTTGAGTTCTCTTAGCCACTCCAGCAAAGTAATTAAACCCAAAGAGGAGGTCGTGGAAACCCCAACTTGAAGCCACTTGGTCAGATGTTCTGGAGGCCTGGACATGATTCTTTTTTTTTTGAGTTGGCGTCTCACTCTGTCGCCCAGACTGAAGCGCAATGGCCACTCCCGGCCACTGCAGCATCGACCTGTTGGGCTCTGGCGATCCTTCCACCTCAGCCTTCCGAGTAGCCGGAATTACAGGCATGCGCTACCACGCCCGGCTGATTTTTTGATTTATTGTAGAGATGAGGTCTCGCTGCCCAGGCGGGTCTCGAACCCGTGGGCTCAGGCAATCCACTCACCTCAGTCTCCCAAAGGCGCGGGATTACAGGCTGAACCACAAGGCCCAGCTGGACATGATTCTATACCTCAAAAACCCAAGACTGGTGTCTGGTGGGGAGAGGGGTGGCAGTTTTCTGAAGCCCTTACCCCATGGAATTTGATGTTATCTCCAGATAGTGTCTGAATTGAATTAGATGATGCCCAGCTGGTTGTGTGGGGAAAAACCCTCACAGTTGGTCACAGAACTCTTCTTCTTATTGAGGATTGTTGTGGTGTGAGAGCAGAGGTAAGCTACAGTTTATGAGACCTCACCTTAACACCAAACAGTGCCTGTGGTTTTCTATTTTTTATCTTTCATATCATATTTTTACTGTACCTTTTCTATGTTTAGATACACAAATACTTGCCACTATGTTACAATTGCCTATGGTATTCAATACAGTAATATGCTGTACAGGTTTGTAGTATAGAAGGAAAAAACTATACCATATAGCCTAGGTGTGTAGGCTGTATCATCTAAGTTTTTGTAAGTATACTCCAAAATGTTCACACAATATTGAAATCGCCTAAAGATGAATTTCTTAGGATCTATCTCCATCCTTAAGCAATGTATGACGTTACTGACATGCCATGCTCTCTTGACTAAGAGACTACAATAGTAGAAACTACTACTTATAAAATTTTAAAAATATGTTAATCATCTATATCAATCTCTTACATCAAAGCAACGTAAGTTAAAGGAAATTTTTTGTACTTAAGTAGTCTTCTACCACTCAAATAAGGAGTGATTTGTACAAATAATGTAATGTGTTAAGTGTCTGAATCTTGGAAACATAGAATTCTAGCAAAATTGATTGTTTAAATTAATTTGTTCCAAGAGTATAGCAAATCATATTTGCATTTTACTTCATGTAATTTTGTCTTAGCATTTAATTAATGTTTTCAAAACATATTTTTAAGATAAAAAAGTAACTTCTTGATTTTCTTTAGCAATAAAATTCAAATATACTGGTGTTTGATGTGTAATTGAATTATGTTTAATAAAGTAAACATAGATATTAATATTTTCTTTGGATTTTAATAAAAACCAAGTAAATGCAATATTAAAAACACCAAAGAGACAAACTGGAAAGATCTTGAGATTAATATTTCCACATTGCAAAATTAAAGTAAAACAAATAAAAAGTATTTGTGCAAACATTATTAAAGCATAGCCTTATCACCACAAAATGAATCTAATTTTTAAAAATTTTGCCAACATTCTCACAACACTATGTATGAATACTTATTAGAACAAATTGCAATTTAAAAGTCCTTCCAATGCTTAATTAATACACTATTGATACACCACCCATCCAAGCTGGGAAAGGTTTTTGAAGTTGAGCATTCTTCTCCATCATAACGACCTAAATAGTGGCATGGATAACTCTGATGGAAGGAAAGGGAAACTGGCTAACTTGCACATGGACACATAAAAACACACACCGTATTTGGGGTTGTTAAAAGAAAAGAACTTTAGACAAATTAAATTTGGCAGAATTTATTTGAATAGAGAATAATTATTGAATTGGAAAACACTCTGAACCAGAAGAGGTTCAGAGAGCTCTGCCGGGCAGTACGGACAGCAAACTTTTCCACAGAAGAGTAAAGCAGATACGTCACCTGACTGACTGCACCTACACATCCTCCTTATTTGAACGTGATATGATGAATTGACTGCCTGTGATTGGCTACACTTGGCTCTTTGTTATACTCTTAAATTAGGTTTTGGTTTGTTTATATACAAAGTTAGATTGCAGTTTGTTATGCAGGAACTCACAGTACAGAGACAGCTTCAGGTTAATGGCCTTCTGCTTATTTAAAACACAAAGAAACAGTGCCAATGTCTGTGCTCACTAAGTATCATTGTATTAGTTGGATTATTTTGGTTGCTAGTAAAAAAAAAAAATGCTTTCACTGTAACTTGAGTAGCACATACATATTTTTAAAATGTGTATGGATATATGATATTTGAATACTAATCCACTACACATTTTCCTATGCTATACACAGTAAATATTGTGGATTAAATGACTAGACTTTTCTTTTGTTTAAAAATATGCTAATTGATAAAGAAATTTTGCCAGTTTGGATTAGAGAAAAATTTATTAGCAAGGCACAATGGCTCATGCCTGTAATCCCAGCAATTTTAGAGGCAGAGGTGAGAGGATTGCCTGAGTCCAGGGATTTGAGACCAGCCCAGGCAACTTGGTTGGACCTTGTCTCTAAAATTAAAAAAAAAAAAAAAAAATAGCCGGCATGGTGGTGCACACCTGTGGTTTCAGCTACTTGGAAGACTGAAGTGGAAGGACACCCAAGTCCAGTAGGTTTATGCTGCAGTGGCTGTGAGAGTGCCACTGAGCTCCAGCCTGAGTGACAGTGAGATTTCTACTAAAAAAAAAAAAAAAATTACTGCCAAATAAAATGGTTTTAGCTCTAAGTTTTCTATATTGTTCACAAAAGTTTCCATTACTACAATATTGTCATTCACTAATTACTTATATATTTTTCATGAAAAAACACAAAACAACATTATATAAGATATGCATTCCTTTCCCACAATTTTTTAGCATTTCTATTAAATTCCTTAGCAACAGTCTGAGTCGGTGCCTGCCTTATACACGAAACTAGTTTTATGACATGCAATGGTAGTCAAAGGTGAATGTTTTCATTCACTAATATTTTATGCACTAAGGTATTGTTATTATTCTTTTCTTATTTTGAGTAGAGTTAGACTGAACTGGCACTTAACAGTGATGCCATGAAGCAGAAGAATGAAAGCTAATCAAGACTCAGCACCACAACATGGTAGTTCTCTCTTAATTGGCACTGACTTAGACACACAGCAACATCAATGCTGCTTTCAAAACTATACAGTGTGTCTGTAGCTGCTAGTATTTCCTGTACCCAGATTTCAGGTCATTTCCACTTTGCATAAAGATGTAAAGATACACAAAACCCATTCAATCTTTGTGCCTCTGCTGACCTGTGATAATACAATAATGAATTGTCACACACAAGATATTTGAGAAAGTTGAGAAAAACTTATGAGAGAATATACCTTTTGAGACTAAAAGAAGAGTAGGCATTAATCACATAAAACTGAGAGCTATTGGGTGAGAAATAGACTTAACGAAGATGCACAGATTTCTTTTTTTTTTTTTAATAGCTTAGGGAGTGTCTTGAGAGTTGATTAGTTTTCACAACATTGAGTGCTGAGATGAGAATGACAATGTGGACAGGTGTCAGAATAAAAACTTGAAGGAACATCTCTGTCAGTTGAAGGAATTGAGATTTTACATTTATACTAGATAAGATAAAAACAATTACAGTATTTTGTCTTATATATGCCTGAAACTAATTTGTTTTAAAGGCGGTTAACTCTAGTTATGAAGAAAATCTATGTGATGATAATAATACCATAGACAACAACAACAAAAAGTTGACAGACTTTTGTTGGCACATAGTTAAGAAAAGTAAGTCTTGGTCTAGGAAAGATATAGAGGTACTATGAATTTGTAAGATTTCTGAGATTGATTGAATGCTGTGACTATAACAGTGGGAAAAGACAAAGATGAGTGTCAGTTTTTTCTTGACTGAGTTGATAGAGTTCTCTCTAATCAAAATGCAAAGAAAGGAAAAGTTAAAAGAGAAGACAAAAGTTAAAATTTTTAATGTTGATTGTATGGTGCCCATGGAAAATCCAGATAGATATTCATAAACTAATAAAATAAATGTGTCTGTGGGTTTGGAAATGGTTATGAGCTACAGTACAGAATTGTGTTAGAGAGACTAAAGATCACCTCCATACATCTTAGTTCTTAGAATCTTCAGCTCGGTCTAAAAACCAAATTGACAAATTAGATTAATAGGAGCAAAGCATACATGCTTTATTAATTTTTACATGTACAGGATGACCCTCACAGGAGAGTGAAGACCAGAAGAAATGGCCAAAGCAGAAAGCTTTAATACTATTTACATAAAGAAACAATACATTTGTGAAAAAGCCACAAGATGAGGGGTTTGGGCTAGGTGCAGTAAATTGTGGGGAAGTCACTAGGAGACACATGGCAGAGGGGACGTAAAGCTCATGAAAGTCAAGGATTAATGCAGCAAGTGTATTTGGGGAGATTCATTGTAGCATTAATTCCCAGTCTCTGGTGATAGGGGTTATTTTTTCTTCCTGGTGGAGAAAGGGTATCTTTCTCAAAGATATATGAAATTTGTGTGGCTTACTATGAATAGGAGAGAGCAGGTCAAATATCTCTCTCTTTTATTTTAACCTAATAACTCTCTTTTTCAGATGGGAATAATATAGACATTCAGACTATTTAACATAGAGATTTAGCAGTTTATATTCTACTTTTCCTTTTTTAAAATTTATTTTATTTTATTTTAAATTCCAGGGATACATGTAAAGATTTGTTACAAAGATAGATTAGATTGTGTGATGGTGAGGATTGAGTTTCTGATTAACTCACCCCCTAGATGGTGAGCATGGTATCTCTTGGGTGTATTTTTCAGCCTTCATTGCCCCTCACACCCTCCTCCCTTTGAAGAACCCAGTGTCTGCTGTTCCTACTCTTGTGTCCTTGTGTGGTCAGTGTTTAGTTCCTAGTTATGAGTAACAACATGAAGTATTCAGTTTTCTGTTTCTGTGATATTCTCTTAGAACGATAGGGTCCAGCTGCATCCATGTTGCTTGAAAGGACATGCTTTAGTTCTTTTTTTATGACTGCATAGTATTCCATAGTGTACATGTACCATAATTCCTTTATCTAGTCCTCCACTGATGGGTACCTAGGATGGTTCTATGTTTTTGATATCGTGAATAAGGATGCAACAGAAGTACAAGCACAGGTGTATTTTTGGTAGACTGATTTATTTTCATTTGAGTATATAGCCAGTAGTGGCATTGCAGGGTTGAATGGTAGATCTATGTTTAGTTTGTTAAGAAATCTTCAAGCTGCTTTCCACAGGGGTTAAACTAGCTTACACTCCCATCAATAGTTTATTAGCATTCCCATTACTCCACAGCCTTAAAGCATCTCTTGCTTTTTGACTTTTTTGATAATAGCCATTCTGACTGGTGTGAGATAGTATCACATTTCGGGTTTGATTTGCTTTTCTCTTTATCATGTTGAACCTTTTTTTTTCATTTTTTTGCTGGACACTTGTATATCTCTCTATGAGAAGTGTCTATTCATGTCCTTTGCCTACCTTTTAATGGGATTATTTGGTTTTTTAATCCTGTCAATTTGTTTGAGTTCCTTATAAATTATGGATGTTAGGTATTTGTCAGATGCATAGTTTGCAAATATTTTCTCCCATTCTGTGGGCTGTCTTTTTACTCTTTTGATGATTCCTTTTGTTGTGTGAAAGCTTTTAACTTAATAAGGTCTCACTTTTCAATTTTAGTTTTCATTACCTTTGCTTTTGAGGACTTGGTCATGAATTCATTGCCTAGACCAGAGTCCAGGAGTGTTCCCATGGTTTCTTCTAAAATTTTTATAATTCGACGTCTTACTTTTAAGTCTGTTACACATTTTGGGTTAATTTTTGTATATAGTAAAATGTAGGGGTCTAGCTTTATTTTTCTGCATACAGTTAGCCAGTTTTCCCAGTACCATTTATAGAATGGGGTGTCCTTTCTCCAATGTTTGTGTTTCATGACGTTGTCAAAGATGAATTGGTTGTAATATAGCAGCTTTATTTCTGGGTTCTCTATTCTGTTGCATTGGTCTGTGTGTTCATATATTGACAGTACCACGCTGATTTGGTTACTGTAGCCTTGTAGTAGAGTTTGAAGTTTGGTAGTATAATGTTTCTGGTTTTATTCATTTGGTTTAGCATTGCTGTGGCTATTCAGCCTCATTTTTGCTTTCATATGAATTTAAGTGCTTTTGTTTTTTTGTTTATTTTTAGGTCTATGAAAAATTGATGCTGATTACATATTGCTGGTTAGTTTGTTAGGGATTATATTGAATCTATAAATTACTTTAGGTAGTACGTACATCTTAATGATATCTTCCCTTCGAATCTATTAACATGGAGTACCTTTCAATTTGTTTGTGTCATTTTCAACTTCTTTCAGCAACATTTTGTAGTTCTTATTGTAGAAATCATTCATTTCTTTGGCTAGATATATGACAACTTATTTTGTGGCTATCATGAATAGGATTGCATCCTTGATCTGATTCTTAGCCAGGTTGTTTTTGATGTATAGAAATGCAACTAATTTTTCAGCATTGATTTTGTATCCTGAGACTGTACTGAAATCATTTATCAATGTCTGAAGTTTTTTGGTGGAATATTTTGTGTTTTCTAGATGTAGAATTATATTGTCTGAGAAGACAGATACTTTAAAGTCCTCTTTTCTTATTTGGATGACTAATTTCTTTCTCTTTCTTGATTCTCCTTGCTAGGATTTCCAGAATTACTTGTATGTAGACAGGGGTGGTGAGAGTAGATGTCTTTGTCTTTTTCCAGTACTTAGGGGAAATGTTTCCAGCTTCTATCCATTCAATATGATGCTGGCTATGAATTTGTCATAGATTACTCTTAATATTTTGAGGAATGATTCTTTGAGACCTAGTTGAGAATTTTCATCATAAGATGTTGCTGGATTTTATCAAAAGTTTCTTCTGCAAATAATTTAAATCCTAATATGGTTAGTGGTTTTACTTCAGTTTAGGTGGTAGATTACATGTATTTATTTGTGTATATTGAATCATTCTTGCTTCCCAGGAATAAAGCCTAGCTGTAATAAATGACCCTTGTAATGTATTGTTGAATGTGGTTTGCTAGCATTTTGTTAAGGATTTTTACTTTTATGTTCATCAAAGACTTAATCGTGCAACTTTCTTTCCTTGTTTTGTGTTTACCATTTTTTAGTATCAGAACAATGTTAGCATCACAGAATGAGCTAAAAAAGAGTCTTTACTTCTTGATTGTTTAGAATACTTTCCATAGGATTGGTACCAGATCTTTCTTGTACATCTTATAGAATTCAGCTGTGAAACCATCTGGTCCAGGACTTTTTTAGTAGATAGGTTTTTTTTTTTTTTAATTACTAAATCAATTTCTTGATTTGTTGGTCTGAATAGCAACTCTTACTCTTTTTTGTTTTCCAATTGCTTGGAAGATTTTTCTCAATTTCTTTACCTTGAGCCTTTGGGTGTCATTTTAAGTGAGATGTGTTCCCTGAATGCAATAGAAGGGTGGGTCATTTTTTAAAATCCAGTTTGTCACTATGCTTTTTAAGTGGTATGTTCAGATTGCTAACATTCAAGTTAGCTATTGCTATCTCAGAGTTTGTTCCTGTCATATTTTTGTTAAGAAGTTGCTCTGTGTTTTCAGCTTTGTGGTTGATTTGCACAGTCTGTAAACTAAGTGTTAACATTTCCTTTTGTATTTGGTGGTATCTGCATCTTTCTTTTGTTTCCATGTTTAGAGGTCTCTTAAGCCTCTCTCTTTGGGCTGCTCTAGGGGTGACAAATTCCCTTAGTACTTGCTTGTCTGGAAAGGACTTTATTTCTCCTCATTTATGAACCTTAGTTTGACTGGGTAAGAAATTGGCATTGCTTTTCTTTGAGAATGTTAAAAATGATCTCCCAATCCCTTCTGGCTTTCAAGATTTCTTCTGAGAAGTCTGCTTCTATTCTTATGGGCCTGTCTTGATAAGTGGCCTGTCTCTTCTCTCTAGCTGCCTTTAAGTTTTTTCTTTCATTCTGACCTTAGTTCATCTAATTACTATATGCCTTAGGGATGGTCATATTGTATAGCATCTCACAAGAGTTCCCTGAATTTATTATATCTGCATGGTGGCCTCCCTAGCAAGATAGTAGAAGTTTTCTTGAATAACATCTTCAAAACTTTGTTCCAGGGTGTCATTTTCCCTTCTGTCTCAAGCGAGCTGGTCAGCCATAGATTTAGTCTTTTTACATAATCCCTAAGATGCTGTTCCTCTGCTGCTTCCTAAGAGACTGAAATAATTAATATACCATTTTGGCACATTTTAGGGTGACATGGCCTTAACTTCCTAAAGACATCAATTGAGTATAGGTGCTGGTTGAAACACCCAAGGGGAACATATAGCATGGAAGAATACAGGGCTTACAATTAAATTATTAGCAAAAAATATTACTTAGTGTGTTATCAGAGAAAAAAAAATTCCCCTGAACATTGCATGATGAATTAACCAAAAAAGTGTAAAGAAAAGGAAGAGAGTGTGATATCACAGTTGTTACAGCAGTAGAGATTTTATGAAGTGAACATTTACTACTGCAGCAGAGGACACATGGAAAAAAAATACAACAAGCAGAAAAGCAGCATGTTATGTATAATTTTAGGAAGATATTGGGAAACATATTGCTAAAACTTCACTTTAATTGTCAGATGAGTTACTGGGAATTAGGGAACAGAGAGAGAGCAAATGTGTACTCACTTTTAAGAAATTTGAATTAAAAAAGGCAGAAGGTAGATTGGACCTAGGATTCCATGAAGGATCTAGAAAGACAACTGAATCAATAATGATGTGAACCAAGATGAGTAAACTTTATCCAGAAAGATGGATGGGCATACAATAAAGATACATAACTAATGGAGAGATATAGATTTCTGAAAACCAGACCAAAAGATATATTCTATTCAGCTATATTTAAGTTTTTATGCATTTATTTGTTTATAATAGTATATATCTATTTAGAACTGTCTACTGGCAAACTTGTCTACCATATATTCTGTCTGGGTTACAATTTTGGTCAATAAATCTAAACTTTGTCAGAAACATAAAGAAATAGAAGAGTAACATTTAATTGTAATGATTTCACTGTATTGCCAAGGCTGGAGTACAGTGTCATCCTCATAGCCACTGCAGCCTCCACCTACTGATTTTAGGCAATCCTTCAATCTCAGTCTTCCAAGTAGCTGGAACCACAAATGTGCTCCACCAGACTAAGCTAATTTTTTTATTTATTGTACAGACGAGGTCTTGCCAAGTTGCCGGGCTGTCCTCAAAGCCCTGGGCTCAGACAATCCTCTCTCCTATGCCTCCCAAAATGCTGAGATTACAGGCGTGTGCCACCACAGCTGGCTTATCTAAGCAGTTCTTTAGAAATTTTGGAAGAAAATAGAAGAGCTGTAAAAATATGCCAGGATAAATAAATGTATATTCTTTTTTGGAATTCAAAAGCTGCTGAGATATTTTGCTGGGAAAAAAATAGAAAAATATTATATGAGTTCACATAAATATTTAACAGACCAGCTGATATATTCTATTAAAGCTTAACAAGCAGCTTCACATCTCTTCAGTCTTTCCACTCCTGACTGAACTAACACCTGTTCTACTCAATTCCAAAATAAAATGTACATGAAATTTTCTTAGTAGATTGTAAACATGTTCAAAGGCAGTCCAGGGCGAGAATGTGTTCCTGGTACAAATTGCTTTTTAATGTTTTTAGACATATAAACCTCCCCTCAGTCATCCTCCTCACAAAACTTCATATTAACCTAATGATCTGACTATAACAAATTGTCGAACTGCATTTTGCTGCCAAACTATTTTACAGTTAAGCTGTTGTTCCATGCTTGCCCCTTTTTGTTCAGCCAAATAATTTGCTGTTCAGCTCCACGGCACAGTAAAAAGTGATACACAGGGATTTAAAATGGATGTAATCATGTACACAGCAATACAAATGCCATTAATTTATTTCCAATGTATTCTACAGTGCATATTTTGTATTTAGTGATAGAATTGCAGCCTTATTGTGAAAACATCAAATACAGATTTATTTTATTGTTGTTACCTTTCAAAAATAATATTTGCTAGTATATCACAAAAATTTACAATAATAAATATTGAATAGCATTTCTCTGTTTAAGAAATGTTTTATAACTCTTTATTCCACAGTTAGAGGTATTTCCTATAATCATATCATAATAATATTTATCTTCTATGTATCTCAGACTTAATTCTAAACTTTAAGTGATGTTTGATTGCAAAGGAATACATTCTTCGTCCTCTAAGGAGCTCTGTAAGCCATAGGCACAATGCTGCAGTTTTCCTAAAAACACAGATAACAATATTTGCTTGATTTTTTTTTAGCAGCTATTGTTTGATGAGTTTCTTCTTCTTAAGATTATTATAATAATTTAATTATTCTGTATTTTTTCTGTATTATGTTAACTTTCTCTAGCTTTTAACTGCCGAGATTTTCACACTAATTTAGGTATTTAAGTACTTACTCATAATTCTCATAGCACAGATTTAGATGTACAATTTCCAATTTATTTAAGCTTTAAAAAACATATTTAAATATTTTTCCAATAATTATGAAAAGAATGAATTGTTTACAACTCTGATTTGGGCAATTTTTGAAAAGACTGTGCCTGAAAATACAGTAGCAATTTTTAGAAGATAGGGGATTTATATAATGTTTTTTATTCTTGAGGCCAATAAGTTTCACTAATTAATTTATTTACTTAGCTAATTTGTTCTAGACAATGTTTTAGAATGCATTTACTGTTTTGTTTTGTTTTGTTTTGAGTTGGAGTGTCACTCCGTCGCCCAGACTGGAGTGCAGTGGCTGCTCCCAGTCACCGCAGCCTCAACCTGCTGGGCTCCGGCAATCCTTTCACGTAAGCCTTCCAAGCAGCTGGAACTACAGGCACGCGCTACTACGCCCGGCTAATTTCTGATTTTATTGTAGAGAAGAGGTCTTGGCGAGTTGCCTGGGTGGGACTCGAACCCGCGGGCTCAGGCAAGCATTTACTGTTCTTAAAGAGCTAATTATTTAAAAATATTTTCAGTGCTTGAGATCTTTGGAATACAATTACTTTTAAAATAGATACTCCTGACCCTTAAATCTAAATTACATTGTCAGTAAAGTACATTAATAAAAATATTTAATGAGCAATGTGAGGGATAATTATAAGGAGAATAAAACTTCAGGAAAGACAGGTTCCCCAGGATCAATTCAATTAGCTTGTGGTTCACTTGTTTTTGTTTTTTTTTTTCCCTTATAGGCTAAAATTCTGGCACTGTCTTCAAGCAGAAAGTCTAAGAGTTCTTTGTCTGACATGACCATACTAATATTGCAATTAGTTTTCCTCTTTATCAGTAAGTTTATTTCTAATTAGCAAGTTTATGATTAATTTGCAAACCAGAGAATTCCGCATTTCTTCATTTCTTCCAGGTCATCCTCTGCAACCTTGACATTGCTGACCAAACTTCACTCATTACGCTTTCTTTTCTTCACATCTACAACCCTGCTTGCATTTATTTTTTTCTCTTTGTTTCTGCTCTTTCCCTTAGTCAGTAAGTCAATCAGTCAATAACAAGAAGTAATCAGAAATAAACTTTGACTCAAAGAATTCAAAGAAACATAATGCAATGTTCCAAAAACTCTCTCTTTCTATTAATTTACTGGAGACGCTCATCAATTTTTTTATAACTACAAATTCTTAGTAGACTCAAATACTTCTCTTTAGTTTCAATGTGTATCCAAAGTTGTAATCAAAGTAACCAGGTCTTGATTTTTGACAAAAAACATTGAAATCTTGACACATGAGTGATGTGCTGGGAATTGTTGAGGCCTTGGTCAAATCCCTTAACATTTTAGCTTTTCAGTTTTTTAAAAAATATTCTTTAAAAATGAAATTCGACTAGGTTATCATTGAGAGCCTTTATAATTCTTACACTCTAAAATGTATGAATCAGTTCTACCTAGATATGTCAAAAGAACCATCTCCTTTTCACCCTAGATAACTTTACCCTTGTAAATTCTCTATCAGTTAAGGTTAACCATGATTATAATTTTGGTAATAATTATCTCTTTCTAGTTCTTCTGTCCTAATCCTGAAATTGAATTAATTTCCTGCAGAAAAAGTAAGGAACTATTATCCTTGTTGTTTGTGGCATATTTCATGATGTCATTATGGTATAAATACATTACATATATATGGACTTCCGGGTGAGAGCTGTAAAGGGAACTGCAATTTACATTGGATTCAGTTATCTCAGATTTTGGTAGGTAAGTTTTCTAGAGTTTTTAATTTAACATATAATTCTATAGTTCAGTATTTACAAAATAAGCTTAAGTCTAGAAATAAAGGAGTGGCAAGAAATGAGATGAGAGATACTGAAAGGCCTTAAATATCATACAAAGCGGGTTTGAATTTTACCTTGAATGCAGGAGGAAGCCACTGAACTCATTTACATACAGTTATGGCAAGATCGTTTTCATTTTAAAAGATCAACTTTTGCATCAGTTAAAGAATGAATTGAACCAAAACCTGAAGCAATAAGATTATTCAGTAGGTTTTGCCAATACCCAGATATGAAATGATGAAGATCTACCCAGGGACATGTAACAAGAGACAGAAAAAAATGACAGCATTGAAGTAAGTTTAAAGACCTATAATTGAGAGTATGTTTTATTAACAAATTTTTTATAGGATATAGGTTGGACAAAGATAAAAAAAATGACAACCAATATTATGATGTAAACAATATGTTGGATAGTAGTGCTACTCACAGAACTAGTGTAGAGTTGAAAGAGAGACATCATTGGAGAAATAAGTCACTTGAATATTTGAGACACCTGTGGAATATGCCAGTAGACTGGAATAGATACTTATCTGTGTGAATGTTCACTATGTTCACTCAAGAGTATGCAGGGGTAGTGAGGTAACCAAGTCGTCTAGGTTAAGCCTTCTAACCCCACTTCAATAAGGGTGAATTTTTATATGCTAAATTTCCATAAAGGGTGCTATACATACAGATGTTTCTAAGGCTTTAACAAAGTTCAGATAAGCAAACATGATAAGTTGTAAATTTCCTGTCTATGCAAATTTTCTTAGCAATAGATGAAAAAAGGAAAACAAAGTTAAGTTCTTTTAATTTCTGGTCCAGTGATTTCACACAATGTGTTTATACATATTTGTATGCTTTAAAAAGCTACCCCTAATTGATATGATGAAACTTTCAGGAATAAAATGTCATTGGCAAAAATATATATATATATTCCATATTTAAGAATTGGGAAACTTTTTTCTATAAAGGGCCAGAGAGAAAATATTTTAGGTTATTTTCTCAGGCCAGATGGTTTTTGTCACAAGTATTCAAATCTGTTGTTAGTAAAGCTAAAACAGCCATAGATAGTATACAAGCAATGGGTTTGACTATGTTAAAATAAAAAGTCATTGACAAGAACAAACAATATTTGGCCTACAGGCTATCGTCAGCTAAACTCTGTGCTCTATGATTCAGTGGCCATGAAATTATAAAGACTATATGATGCAGTTCAGAACATTTGGGGATGAAAAGAACTATTTTGTAGTAAATAAAAAAACAAAAACTCTATTTTAATCTATCAATTACCGGGTTGCAATTATTATAATAACACAATAAGATATTTGTTTTTTCAAAGCAGACATCATGTGTAGTTAGAGAAGGCAGGGAATAATGTTTTATTTGCCATTCAAAACATGTTCTGGTCATTATACTTCTTAATCCTAGACAATCTCTATTAGATTCTGTGAGTGGTGCTAAACTTTGGTTTACAATTCTTTGGAAAGACAGAGTATTGTCTATAAATAACTAGCTTAGGAAAAGGAAAATAATGTGTTTTTAGTAGAATACTATATTCTAAATTATATTTGATTCTTACATAAGTGGTATGAGAGAGATCATCTGTAATTGTACTTTTCAAGAGAAATTTGTCTTGAATTAATAAAAAATAAAGTTATTTTTGAAACTACAGAGAACATTTGGTGTTCCTTACCCTTGTACAGAGAGATTTAAGTGTGTTTGACCACGTGGTGCTTATTAAAATTCAGCACAAGTTTCTTAGCATTCTGTTCTTTCACAACAGAGCCACTATACAATACAGAGAAACATGAGAAGGCTGGAGTATCTCTTTTATACATTTGTTCATATTTCTTTCCTTTTTTTTCTTTTTCTTTTTGCCAAAGAAGTGATTTCTTGCTTGTCCCCTCTCTACTTGGATTGCTGGTTCTTTTCTGATTCTTTTTTAGGGTAATGAATACTGTGTCAGAGTGTGAGGTGCATGTGAATTGAACCCAAAAAAAGAAGAGTTATTATTAACATTCAATTGTTAAAATTTCGCATTATAATTTTTTGATTGGAAGGGAAAGGGGATATTTAGAAGTTGGCTCATATCCATGACTAATTTTTCTTAACTTAGTACTCTAACATTCTAGACATTTTCTCAGAAATAAAAATGCATATTTTAATACATGAAGAAAGCACTCCTCTGGGTTTTCTCATTAAAAATAATCAACATGAGTTGTCTAAGGGAACTAATATAAAATTAAAAATAGAATTGCACATATATAATCACATAGTATTTTAATTTAAGAAAAGATATAACTTTGAAAGGATGGAAAAATTGTTTCCTGTTTTCAGTAACAATGCTGTTTTGAAGGTTAAAAGGAAACAACTTACTTAGCAGAGAAGATAAAAATCACAGAAAAAGGAAGATGCTAAAATGTCCTCATTTATCACCTGTAAGGGTAAGGTGTATCCTTCTGTTATTAAATGTTTAATGTAGCTGTTGACAGGTGTGTATAATGAACTATGTTTCAAGTCTAGGATACTGCTAGCATAACTGTTTCTTATTCACCTACTGCAAAATGTGGAAATCATCTCTACCCTTTTGAAAATTCACTGTAGTATTATTTCCTTTTAATTAAGAGTGTTCATGGCATATGGTGTTTTTAAGATTTGTTCAAGCTTATTTGCTTTATATAAAGTGGACATTTTCTTTGTTAGGGAAAGTAAAACTGAACCTCTGGGAGATTTTACTGGATATAAGAAGAGTTTGATTATTAAAGGTCAAGTGCATTGGAGAATACTGCTTATTTGATAAAACTTTACAGGACTGTTCAAGTTTATGAATTACCTCTAATGAATTTATCTGCTGTGTTGTACTTTATTAAAATAATTCATTTTACTTTTTGTCATCTTAAACTAGCTACTAATTTCTCCAAATGAAGGCTGTTTTGCCAATTCAATTTGAACTGAAATAAAATTAATAAAATAAATATTAGGATTTTAAAAATATTAAATATTGAAAGTAGAAAAATATTTTGTAGATGCATGTTTTAGATAACAGATTTTTTTTTTTTTTTTTTTGAGTTGGAGTCTCACTCTGTCGCCCAGACTGGAGTGCAGCGGCCGCTCCCGGCCACCGCAGCCTCGACCGGCTGGGCTCCAGCAATCCTTCCGCCTCAGCCTTCCGAGTAGCCGTAATTACAGGTGCACGCTACCACGCCCGGCTGATTTTTGATTTATTGTAGAGATGAGGCCTCGCCTGCCCAGGCGGGTCTCGAACCCGCGGGTTCAGGCAATCCACTCACCTCAGCCTCCCAAAGGCGCGGGTTTACAGGCTGAGCCACCGAGCCCGGCTAGATAACAGATTTTTAAATTCTAGCATGTATAAGTATAAACTTTCTAGATTATATTTTAAAAAGTCAAAGTTTCACTCCCAAAGGTTTTTATTCATGAGACTCAATAAAACTTGCCATCCTATAAAGCATTTCATATGATTCTGATGCAAATAGTTAACCACCTGAATAGGAAAGCACATCCAAACAAAACATTCTTACGGAACCCATACTGAATATTTGGGACATGTGCAAAGCCATTCTGGAGAAAAAGAGGGAGAAAGGTATTTGCATAAAATTTGTACTGGGTAATAGTGTAGTTTTGAGAAAGATACACGTATCTCCTTTTTTTAAAAATATATATCTGTTTGATGATGCAATTGCACCGATACTATTACTTTTCCAAATACTTATTACTAGAAAAAAAAAATTAAATAGTTTTTGTTCTTTGAAGTAAATAAAAGAACTAAATATGTGGATATTTAAAAAGATGTTACTAAATTAAGTATTCATTAACATTATTTCCACTAACATATATTGAAAATGTATAGTAATTATCTGTGGCACTTGTACACAGTCTTACATTCCACATTTAAAGTTTCTGATTAGACAGGGAAATTATATTTTGTATTACCATCCTATAGTGTGGTCTTGATCCAATTGATTTGTGTACCACATTCTGAGAAAACTGTTTAGAGTAACAAGACTGCAAATGAGAAAATTATTCAGAATATACTGCTGAATTAAACTTCACCAGAATAACACTGGGACTACATCCAAATATAACAGTAACTCAGTTTTTTTCCTCATTAACACACTCAAAGTTACCTAGTTTGTCCTATTAGGAAGGACTTCTTATTTACTTCTTAGATACATTTAAATGTGTGCTTAATTGTCATCATAAAAGTTTTTCTAATGAAAATACTAGATTAATATTCATATAATTATTAAGTAAGAATTAGAGAAAAATATGAATGACACACAAAAGAAAGTTGAGCCTAGTTGGAAAGAAAGAAAATATAGATCTCAGTTATTGTTTTTGTTGTTGTTGCTGTTGTGGTTTGCTTGTTTTGGTTTCAAGTAATATAAACTCAATTGATATATTAGAACAAAAAGGAAGTTTACTATAACTCAGCAAGGGATCTTATAAAACCAAGGGGGGAAAAAATCCAGGCCCCACCATGATATCAGGAGTTATGTTTAAAATTTCTTACATCAGTTTCCACATTCACATTTTTCTTTTCTCTTCTTTAAAATAAGCTTTTCCTGCCCCTCCACTTAATGAGGTGAAATATATCTAGTAGCAGTTCTTGTATTGTCAGTTTTTTTCTCCCTTTAGTTTTTATGAGTTTTATAAGAAATGATTTTTAAAATATATTTTTAGCTTATATTTTAACACCATTTAAGTCAAATCCTCTGCCTAGGATTGTCAACATTTATTTATTTTCGAAATACTTATTTTTTAGAACCAACAATGTGCTTGAAATTCATCATAAATTTTGAAGAAAATACATGACAACTTGCAGCCAAAAAGATAAAATAGAGTATGAAGAGAGGCAAGCAACACAATAACATATGACAAGTTACATATATGAAAATATATCCACATATGAAAACATATTCCTGAGCCTCCTTATGTAATGAAATGAGACATCTCAAAGAAAGCCATGTTGATGTTTGAAGAATCAGTACGGCCTTTTCAAATGGACAAAAGAAAAGAATATCTGAGGTAGAGGGTAGAGATGATATAAAGGCAAGTGGATCTGAAACAGCATAACTCGTGAGAATAAAGATAAATTAGGGTAAAGATAAAGCAAAAGGCATGAGGTACAAGTGAGAAAACAGAAATTGCTTAGATAAAAAACATAGAAAACATATCTCAAATCAATTGGACAAATCAGTAGATGATGAAAATCATACATGATAGTCAATGTTGTTTGTTTTCACATCTAGCATCCAATTATTCTTGCCTAATGTACTACAATTTTCCTCAGGAAAACTCATCCTTATGTTCTTAGTTAAAGATTGAGAGAGTGTTCTTTGTATATAGGCTCATTATGTGATTCAATTTTGGCCAAGCAGAGCAAAACATTTGCCAAACCACAGTGACTGCTTCAGAGATTGTAGCATGATATACTCAAAGCAAATTATATTTAGAGATTTTTTTTCTGTCAATTTTGAGATAGAGATTAGTTGTTCATTCAACTACTAATATTCTGTCATATTTAAGAGAAACCTAATTTCCTAGGAAGTGAAAATAATTTTCTTAAAATAAATGTGTGCCAAAATAATGGCAATTCTTCTGTGGAAAACAGTAACATGATCTTAGATCTAAAAAATACTTCTGTAGGTAATTTCATAAATAAAATATTTGACTTGATGCACAATCATAAATAACCACTTATATGAGAAGACAACAAAATATTGGTTAAAAAATGGCAGGAAATAAAAATAAAATACTATTAAAAAGACACAAAGAATAAAACCAACATATTAAAGAATTACAAATTTCAAATTAATAATGCTATTAATAATCTGAAAGCTTGAAAATATTGAGAATTTTGGTAGAGATTAATAAATATAGCAAAATATATTTAAAATATTGTAAATATAGTAAAGTTTATTAATTGATTTCTAAATTGATTTTCAAAAACCAACCCCTCATTCCTGGAATAAACCCCACTTGACTGTGGTGTATTATTCCTATAATTTATAATTGGATTCAATTTTCTGAAAATGTTATAATGTGTGCATCTATAATAATAAAGAACATTGTAATATCTTTCTCCAGATACAAATGTATACCACCACATGAATGAGCCTTAGAAACATAATATTAAGCAAAGGAAACCAGCAGAAAAGGATATGAAATGTATACTTACAACAAAAAAAGACAAAATTATGTTATGGAAAATCAACCTAGGTGATAAATGTGTAAGGAAAAGCAACAAAGTGATGACCATAAATTAATGTCAAGAAAGTTGATGCCTAGAAGGGGAGAAGGGTGCAAAGAGGAGTAGCGATTAGGAGAGGGACAAGGATGCAGGAAGGTGAAGTGGTGCCATTCTATTTTGCAAGTTTGTTGGTGACAAGTCTGTTCATTTTATGAGAAATGGCTGAGCTTCCTTTTGTTTTCTGAAGATGGGGAGGTGGGAATGGCCGGTGCACATATTTATATGTGCATTATTTTTTCTATTAATATGTCTAATGAATATAATTTAATAACCTTAAAGTACTTTTATAAATTTAAAAAATGTATTTCCAAGCTTTATGATTCCCAGTGACTTTAAATAGAATACAGTCTTGGACTTAAAGTTCAAAACTCAGATTTAAGCCCTGCACTTATGATACAAGCTCTTTTTGCAAGTTATTTTTATCTCTTGAAATATCAGTTTTATCTACAAGATAAAAAATAAAAACTTTCTAATGAGAAGAAAACATCTCAGTAGATATTAACAGGATTAAATGACGCAATGTCGATTTTATCTCAGGAATACTTATGCCAAGGCCTCTGTCTTTTGTTCCATTTTACTGCCAGAGCCTGCAGTCATTCCACCATTGCTTTATACCAGAATGAGTCCAACATCTGGATTCCTATGTTTCAAAATCATTCTCCAACTTTGTTTTCTTTCTATAAAATAAATTTATAATTTCCTTACCATAATTTATCATTTTGTTTGGAAATGCTTAATTCTGGAATGAAGCTAAATTTCCTTAGTACAACATAGAAGGCTACTTTATAATTCTATGCTTTACTCCATCTTCAATTTCATTTCCTGCAAACCTGCATCATGAAACTGATTTTCCAACCACAGGAACTTTGAATTTCTCATGCTTCCCCCCTTTTACTCCCTATCTTTGAGCAAAGCAATCTCTATGGTGGAAATTCTCCCTCCTCTCTTTGCTGTCTAACAGATGCCTACTAATCTTTCTAGATGCAGCTAAAATAATCTTTTTTATAAAACCTCATGGGCTTCTCCTGACATATGTAATATGTTTAAGCTTGGGGCTGTTCTTAGTACTTTATCATTATCTCAGTGTAGGTCTGAGGGATATTTGGTATGGTCCATTAGCCAATAACCAGGTGAGTTGCTAGCCAAGTTATAGAACTTTGCTGGCATTTTTACAGAAGTGATTTTATTTTCTCTAATAGATTCAAGAAAAACATTTTAAAAATGAGATAAGGACCGGAAAATAGTAGTAAAGAAAAAAATAAAAGAATATGTTAAATCTCTTGAGATGAGCCTGATAAGTTTTTCTTTTTCTTTCCCCAATTATGCTCCCAAGATTTTGTGTTGTGTCAAAAAAATTTTAAGAGTAACAAGTGAAAAAGAGAGATCACTGTGTTTCTATTGCTAAACTTGAATGAATCTAAGCAACATATCTTAGGAAAGATAAAAATAAAGGTAGAGCCAGTGCAGGTTAGGTGATTTCTCCAATATGGGTCCCAGCCATTCACATATTTATACACTTACATACAAGGGAGGGTTCTATTCTGATGTTTGTTATCCATACCTAATCTGGTTTCACCCATATTGTTTTTCATTATTGCTTAACTGAATTTTACTGAAGTATTACTTCCTCCTTGACTACTAGTTATTATCACTTATTTTAGAACCTGGCATAATGAACAATACTTTGGAAAATTGAGACGCACTCTCCCCAGAAGAAATCTTGTTCCTATTTATTAGTGTTCAGTTGGTAGCATAGTGTCATGGGAATAAAGCAAAGAATTGTAGACGCAAAGCAAAAGAGTTTATTCATATCCAAGAAAGGATGGGACCAATGCTAAGGAAAGCACGATCGTAGGTTTAAAATGGAGAAGTATTTAGAGCTTCTATAAGGAAATGGGATGCTTAAAATAAACTCTCTAGGAACTTCATCCTTGGGTATTGATAACATAGGTCTGTGCCTTGTTGTCAAAGTGACACATCTTGTGAGGCATCTTGTGACTCCAAGTGGTGGACTGTGGTCTGTCATGGAAGGCTGATCACAATAGATAGGTCATCTTGGTCTTTTATATCTGGAAGACCAATACTTGGGATAAAAAGGTAATTAGTGCTTGGGGGGGTTGCAAGAAAATTATCAGTAGCTACCTCCAGGATACTGGTTCTGCCCTTTTTAATTATTGAGGGCAAGTTAAAATAATTTGTTAAGAAAACTTGACAGAGTTAAGCACTGTTAAACTGGCTGCACTTTAGCTGAGGTCTCTCCATTTTTGGCTTCTTACCCTTTCACTACTCATATAAGGTATATACAAATTTTCCCTTGTAAAAAGGTGCTTTATCACCAACCTATAATTTGAACTATGAAATTTGAAACCCTCAAAATATATATTTAGGGTTATTTAAAACCAATATATTTCATGCGTTCAGCATTTGTCTCACAATGAGCATTTACATGGATCTTTTATTTAAGCTTAATTTAGCCAGTTTGGAAGACAATTGCTTATCTCACCTAAATACTCACCAAGTTGTGCAAAGTAAATTTTAGATTCCCCATACCATGCCAAATGCTGAGACACTATTCTCATCGGGTCTTTCACATTTTTGTACATTTTGGAAAAGAGGAACTAACTGCCATTTTCCCTGGACTATCTTTTTATTTTATTTTATTTTATTTATTCTGAAGGTACAAGTGCATGATAGTTGCATGGACATATTGCATAGTGGTGGGGATTGAGCTTCAGGTGACCTATTCTCCAGATAGTGAACATTATGTCCAATAGGTAACTTCTGAAGCCTAACCCCTTCCATGAGCCCTCCTTTTAGTTTTCCCAGTGTTTGCTATTTTCGTTTTTGTGGCCATTTAGCTCCCACATGTAAGTGAGGACATGAGTTGTTAGGTTTTCCATAGGATATTTACACTATCCTTATTGCAGGATTTTTCAAGTGAATAGATTGTATTTTTAGAGCATATTAGGTTTATACAAAATTGAGGAGATAGTACAGATCTGCCATAAACCTCCACTTCCTCTCAACCTCAGTTTTCTGTTATTAACACTTTGCATTAATGTAATATTTTGTTAAAATAGATGAGTCGATATTAGTTCATAGTTTATACTAGAGTTCAAGTTTTGTGTCGTACGGTTTCGTGGGTTTTGACAAATGTATAATGTCACAAGTCCACTATTACGGTCTCACACAGAAAAATTTCTACCACCTTCAAAAAATCTTATTTTTAATTCCACCCTTTCCTCTAACTGCTGGCAACCACTGATCTTTTTCTGTTTCTATAGTTTTAGCTTTTTCTGAAATGTTATATACTTGGAATCATAAAGTAGCAACCTATTCAGACTGGGTTTTGTTACTAAGTAACATGCATACATTTTTAAGGCTTGATGCATGCATTTGTTGTTCCATCGAACTATTTACTTATTCTTTCACTGCTATGATACTCTCTTGATTTCCAGAGCTACATAATAAGTTCAGAAGTTGGTTAGTCTTCTAATTTGTTCTTCACTATTGTATAAGTGAAGTTGTATAGTTATAGAGAAAAGTTGTGCTTTTAATTATTTGAAGATTTTAAATATTTATTTTATGATTGCTTGCATGATTTCAGATGAAAAGTTGAATGTAACCAATATTTTATTTTCATATAGGTAAGTTGTTTCCCCTACACTCTTGTTTCTTTCTGGATGTTAATTTTGTTTTGGGTTTTCTCCAGTTTGGATATGATGTATCCAGGTGTGGAGCTTGGGGCATTTATCTTCCTTGGTGTTCTCTGAGCTATTTTGCCATGTGTGTTGGGTTTTGTCTTTAGATTTGGGAAATAACCATTATTACTTCAATTAGTTCTTCCACTTCTCTTTTCTCCTTTTGGTATTTGTATTATGCATTTGTTATATCTTTTTTAAATTTTGCACAATTTTTACATTTCCTGTTCTATTCCTCCATTTTGTTAAATTACTTTTGTTTTGCTTTTCAGATTGGTAAATTAATACTGGCATATCTTCAAAGTCACTGATAATTTACTTGAATGGGTTCAGCCTAATGATAAAGCCTTCAAAATATTCCTTATTTCTATTAGAGTGTTTTTTACTTTTAGCATTACCTTTGGATTCTTTACAGAGTTTCATTCTGTCTGCTTATGCTACCCATATGCTATGGTTTGGGTATTTATCCTTTTGGAAACTTGTGTTGAACTTAATCCCCAATGTAATAACATCAAAAAATGGGGCCTTTAAGAAGTAATTAGGTCATGAGGGATTAATCAACTCAAGGACTAAAAAATAATCATGAGAGTGAGTTAGTTATCACCAGTGGATATTTTATAAAAGCCACTTTGGCACCCAGTCCTTCCTCTCACCCCCTGGCACTCTCTGTTATATTATGACACAGCACCAGAAACCAACCAGATGCAGCTGCCCAATCTTGAACTTCTCAGTTTTCAGAACTGTAGGAAATAAATTTTTTCAAAAAACTTATTTATGGATTACCAAATCTCAGATATTCACTTATAGCAACAGAAAACTGACCAGACCCCATCTATTATTTTATGTTGTTCACTTTTTCCATAAGTAACCTTAGCATATTCCTCATAGTTATTTTAAATTGCTGGGCTGCTTGTTTCAAAATCTGATTATTTTAAAATCTCTGTCATTTGAGTCTTATTCTGGTTTTTGAATTTTCTTTTCAGACTGTTTTTTCTTTTTTAATTCTTGCTTTTAGCATGCTTTGTAATTTTGTTTTTGCTGTTGTTGAAAGCAAGCCATCACATAATGGATGATCTGGATGGAATGGAAACTGAAATGAGTTGGCCTGTACTGAGAAATATTCCATTTATTTTATGAGTTACACTGTGTTTATTACTTTCTATAATTGTAAGTGTCTAAGACTTCTATTTTCCCTGAAGTTCTCATTTTTGTCTATGCTGTTATCTCTGAGTTTACCTCAGAACTTTGCCTTCAATGAGGTCTGAGTCTTGTAGTTCTATTGTCTATAATCTTCTGCTATGCAATAGCTTGTGAATGTGGGAGAGAGGAATTATTCTATAATCATATAAGTATTAGTCTCTTAATAGACCTGTGTCTCTGAGATGTGAGCTTCAAAAGTGCTTTCTAGCCTTTTATTTGTCTTTCTTCTTAGGTGAGACAGAAAGGCTATAGCAGGCCAGGAGTTGGAAATATTTCCCCATTTCAGTTACATAGTTTCTCTTAAAGGTAACAGAAGACAAGTATTTTTAAACATTCAAGAAAAAATGTGCTAGTTACTTAATATCATATGTATATGTATAATAAGAAAAGTAATATGAAAGTAACATTATAAAGTCATCATTCAGTTCTTTACCTAATCAATATTTCAGTATATGTTTCTTTGATCTCATCAATGTCATTCTACACACATGCAAATGAGCATCACAATAAAAATTGGAACTTTATTTTCTTTACTTTCATGCAGTAATACCTTGCATACAAATATAAATAGTAACAAACATCCAGTACCTTGAATTATTCATCTAGAACTTAGGCTTTCAGAGGTAGAGCATATTTAACATATGGGTCAAATGCAATCTATTAAGTTGTTCTATCTTTTATCTATTTAGACTGTTTTCAACTCTCTATATTATGAAGTCTGTGCTTATTTGGTCTAAGAACCACTACGAACTCCACTCTTTGCAAGGTAATTAAAAGTAATAGTATCCATAGATAGCCTAATTATCTCTATCTTAGTCTGTTTGGGATTCTCTAAAAGAAAATTTATATTCAAGGTAGCTTACAGAATAAATATATATTTCTCATAGTCCTGGAAATAGGGGCATCAAAAGTCAAAGTGCTGTCAGATTCAGAGTCTTACTGGTTCACAGACAACTATCTTGCTGTGATGGAAGAGTAAAAGAGCCTTGGGGTCTTTTTCATGAGGACACATCCCATTAATGAGAGTTTCATTCTTATCATCTGAACTCCTAACAACCCCATCTGCTAATACTATCACATTAAGATTAAGAATTTCAACAGATGAATTTGAGAGGGACACAAATATTCATTCCAATGATCTCCATCTCATATGTGAGAAAATGGAAACTTTAAAAAATAAACAGCCTATCAGATATATATAAGGAAGGACTCCAAAAGACTAAAATTATCTTTTGGAGGGGATGCTTCTTGTGATACATTCAGAATTTGTTTGACAGTACCAAATGGTCAACCAAAGTTTTTATCTGGAAGTTTTAGGAAGGTTGCATCACAATTTGCAGAAAAAACATCCTCAGTTGTGGCAAACAGGGGACAGGTTCCTCCACTATGACAATGCACCTGCCCACACCATGCTGAGTGTTCAGCAGTTTTTCACCAAAAACTTCATGACACCTGTGTCCCATCCTCCATATTCCTCCTGATCTTGCCCAAGTTACTTTTTTTTGGTTGTTTCCCTGGATGCCCAGGATGAAAAAAGTCCTTCAAGGGAAATGTTTGACCTATGTGGAAGAGGTGAAACAAAGAATGATAGGAGCACTAAAAAGTATCAAAATTGATGAGTTCAAAAATTGTCTTGAGCAGTAGGAAAAAGGCATATTGCATCAAATGGAGAGTACTCTGAAGATGACTGATGCTCAATCATGTAAGAATAAATACATTTTTAAATAAATAAATTCCAGATTTTATGAGGGGTCTCCCTGTTGGGAGCCAGCCATGGAGGCCCACTGAGTGTTAGGGATCAGGGAGGGCCGTGGACCCCGAGACCACTAGAAGGTGTTTGGGAGCTGTTGGCCCCATTCCCTCCCTCCTTTTCTATCTGGCACCGCAACCAGGAAGGGCTCCTGCTGGCTCTAACAGAAAACTCTGAGACTGGAACGTACACAGCTAAACTTGGGAGTCTATTGTTCCCATTTTCCATGGTTTATGGTTTTTGCTTTGAAACAATTTAAGTTTAACTTTGAGTCACATTGAGGAGTCTTAGTGCAAGTCACAGGTTCTCTTGATGTGATTTTAGAAATTTATAGATATAGGTTTTTGAATATAGTTTATACAGATTAAGAAAATTTAAGTAGCCATTTTGTTATAGAAGTGTAATTAGTTCAGTTTGATTCAGGGGGCCAGTGAAGTTTGAATTAGGTTTGCTGGTGCTAGGAGAGTATAACCATAGCACCAACTCTTTCATAGAAACTAGTTTGAATTAGAATAGACTAGTAAGAGGTAATATATCATTATGTTGATTTCGGGTGTAAGCATTAAATGATGTTATGTAGCTGTAAAAAATTTAGGGTACATAGAAACTGGATAAGAAACAAAAAGACAATTTGTGGTTGTTCTTACTCATGTTCTTACTCATGTTTAAAAAATACATCTGCTTGAGAGTGGGGGGTGTCCTGTGTGCACCTGGACCTGTTCATGTGAAAGATACATGCTACCTTTTGTGTAACCATAGCAGCAGGAGTTCCCGTGATGATAACTTTGCAGAGTTTGGGGATAAAAGCCCTGGGATTATGCTCAATAAATGGCTTCTGGTCACTTGAGCAGGAGTCCAGTCTCTTTCTTTCTCCCCCCTTTCTTTCTATTTATATCTATCCCTCCAGTCTAATCACCGACACCATTTCACCTATCAGGGACCCCCAATCTCTGTAGGGGCAGGTCCACGGCATATAGTCCATGTAGATTCCATTCCCTAGGTTTTTTATTTTATTTTTTTTTAAATCAGTACACTTTCAGGATTTGGCAAACTGCCACTCTGGGATGAGTCTAGCCAGTTTTATAAAGTAGTAAAACTGAGAAATATTTACATATTTTTGAAAGTCTATAAAAAATAATATGAGACAGACACTATATTAGTCTGCTATGACTGCCATAGCAAAATGCCACAGACTAGGTCACTTAAACAACACAAATTTATTTTCCCAGTTTTAGGGGTTACGAGTCCAAGATTAAGACAATGGAGAAATTGATTTCTCATAAGGGCTCTCTTTCTGGTTTGCAGACTCACCATCTTGCTGTGCCTTTCTCTTTGTTCATATGAGAGAAAAGCTAGAGAGATTTGATATCTCTTCTTCTTTTAAGGACACCAAGATTTGGGCCTTACCCTAGGACCCTATTTTAACTTATCTACAGCAATAAGGTCCTTCTTATCTCTAAAACAGTCACATCGTAGGTCATGCTCCAACATGGAAATTTGTGGGTAATACAATCCAGTCCATAACAGAGACCTTATATTTGACTTACAAAATTGAAAATATTCACTATCTGTATAAAGGAAAAAGTTTGTTGACTACTGCACTATATCAGTATATGTATGTTTTATTCCTTAAGACTCATTGGGAAATGAAAAAAATACATATTTTAAGTTATTTATATTTACATTGATAACTCCACTCCCAGATAGTTATATACAATTATCACTAGAGACAAACTAGCTTTGGACACTGATATATATCACTTTTATTTATTTAAATAATAATAGGGAGCAACCTCTTCAGGTCTGCTCCCACTGTGAGAGATTTTCTATCTTCTTAATAAATCCTACTTTAAATAAATGAATAAATAAAAGAGGTTCTCGGGAAGATGGTGGCGGAGTCAGTCAAAGTGAGTCCAAATGTGAGTGAATGAGAGTATGGAAAAAATTTTTACATACATATCAGTGAGTAAGTGGGAATGTGAGTCACTGAGTAGGGTTTGGGGGCAAGTGGCCAGGTCTCTCCTGGTTAAGCAGCTGTTACTGCAGCTGCACTGCCTGGTCCTTAGCTCTTCCTGGAGCACAGAAACCAAGCGCCATTTTAACAATCACCAAAGCCCTTCCTAGGAAGAAGGTGCTGGGAGAAACTGCCAGTTCCAGGCTCTGCCTCACCATTGCAGTGCCTAGCTGGATTCTGGCAGCAAGGGCTGCAAAGGGAGCACAGCAAGGAAGACCAGAGGTAGAGGCCCACTGGGGAAGACAAAAAAGGCACTCTTCCACCATTTTGAAAGCTGGGCAGGATCTCTGGCTTGATCACCACAGAGCAACAGACCAGAATTAAACTTTGTGACTGGTGGATTAACTACACAGGGGTTGATCATGATCCAAAAGGAATATACTAAAAGCACAAACTCTGAAGGGACAGGACAAGTGCTGAATCTCAGACTCCCCACCCCCTACTCTGATTCAGCCTCAGAATAAAGGGTGTGATCAGGAAAGGACAAAGAAGACCTCCAAAGAGATCAGAGGTGAGCCAAAGACTGATCCAACCTCCTCCTCCCCAGCAATCATCTGAACAAACAGAACCACATGAGTGGGGTACAATTGAGAGGGAGAAAGTCAAGTGGAACTTGGAAGTCAGCTGCAATAGGAGTACTCTTCTAATGAATAAACCTAGTTGGAGCACCCCCACCAGTACCCGGGGAAGAGACATACCCACACCTCCCCACTGGAGGGAATCCCCTTGACCATATCAGAGTGGGAGGGAAGACTGAAACCCCACTCACCCTCACTATCTCCTTCTCCTTCCCTGGACAGGACACTGGGGAGATTGTGAATGAGGCCAAAGCTCTGCAGAAAACTGCAGAGTGGCAGCTGAAAGGAACAATTACAGAAACTGCCACAAGACGGCAGGTTTTTATTTTTTGTTTATTTGTTAATATTGTATATTTTTTCTTTGTATATGAATATGTATATGCGTGTTCGATCTGCATCCCCTGAAAGTCTTTTTTTTCTTTTTTCTTTTGTTTTTTGTTTTCTGTTTATGTGAGTAGGTGAAGGATTGGGTGTTCATCCTTTTTTTTTTTTAGTTTATTTGTTTTAGCTTTTTTTCTTCTCTTGTTTTTAGTGCATTGTGTGTGTAAATACATGTGTGAGTGTTTGATTTGAATTCCTTTTCTTTTTTTCTGTTCTTTTCCTTTTTCTCTTTTCTTTCTCCTTCCATTTTGGGTTAAGTGTTTGTGCTTGGTTTTCCTGCTTTTTGTTTTTGGGGTTGTTGTTTGTTTTGTTTTGCTTTGTTGTTATTCTAGTTTGTTTTGGTGTGTGTGTGTGTGTGTGTGTGTGTTTAATTGATTTTTGCTATGATTTCTGCTGTTGTTCTGTGTTTTTATTTATTTATTATTTGATTTGATTTTTAAAATTTTTGTACATCTCATTTCATGCTACTTTTCTCTGTTCTCATTGCTGTTACAGTATCTTGGACTCAGGGAGTACACACACATACCCATTGCATTGTCATATAGAGTGATGATAGGATATAGTTCTTAGGAAACCCATACCACAATCAGTGAACATTGTGATTTGCAAGTAGTTTCTGAATCTTAACTCCTCATCTTCCACTTTATTCGACTCTCAAAACTACAAGAGACAGAAAAACTCCCCACCCACAGCCCTGTTTCAGAATAGAACAAATTCAGAGTTCCAATCAGGGAAGAATATAGGACTGAGCAAATACCAGAAGTAAAAGTCTCTCTTACTGCCACTAAATAATGGAACTAAAGAGAAATGAAAGACATCTATCACAAATGAGGAAAAAAATCAATGGAGAACCACAGGTAATTCCCTGTGTTACAAAAACTAAACACCTGAAAATTTAGACATCAGAGCCCAAAAAATGAACGTCACTAATGACTGGTCTTGGAATACAACAGGAACTAGGGAGTGGATGGAAAGAGTGAATAAAACTCAAGAAAGACAACTTGCAACACTGAAAAAACTTGAAAAAGAGATTTTGGTCATAAAAACTTTCATCCAGATAATAAAGAACAACATGACAAGCATGAAAAGCAAAATTAATCACACAGAAAAAGGAATCTCAGAACTTGAAAACTAAAACATGGAATTAACACAATCTATAAAAAAGCATAGTAAGAAAACTCAGAAAGAGAGAACAAAGCCTCCAAGAGATGTGTGATTATATTAAGAGGTCGAAACTACACCTGATTAGTATCCCAGAACTAGAAAAGGAAATGGAGAACACCTTGAAGCAAGTATTCCAGGAGGTTATTCAAGAAAACTTTCCCCATCTCATCAGACATGTGACCATCCAAATACGAGATACAGAGAATCCCCAAAAGACATTAAATAAGAAGATCAACCCCTAGACACATAGTAATTCACCTACACAAAGAAGACAGAAAAGAAAAAAAAAATTTAAATCAGCAAGAGAGAAAGTGCAGACTATCTACTGAGAAGAAACAATTGGAAAAGCAGCAGACCTATTGGCAGAAACACTATAAGCTAGAAGAACTGAAGTCCAATATTCAAAGTCCTAAAAGATAATATGAACCAAGAATTTCCTACCAAGTCGTGCCCAGCTTCATCAGCATTAGAGAATTAAAATCCTTCCCAGAAATCCAACCTCTAAGAAATTATGCAATTTCCATACCAGCTCTAGAGGAGGTGCTTAAAAAGGTACTAAGCTCAGAAGAAAGAAAAGAAAAAAAAAAGAGTGACCATGCACTTCCAAAGAAAACAGCATAATACAGAATCAACAGAGAATGTATCACAACTGCAAACTTGAAAACATACACATGTATCAACCCAAAAGCTAAAAGAAAACAAAGAAAAAACTTTATAAGAACCTCATGACAGGGATAAACAATTATATTTCAATAATCAGTCTGAATGTGAATGGACTAAATGCTTCACTAAAAAGACATAGAATGCCAAGCTGGATAAAAAACCCTGACTCAATAATTTGATACATCCAGGAAAATCATCTCACCACAAGGAACATACACAGACTCAAAGTAAGAGCATGGAAAACGAGTTTCCAGGCAGACGGATGACAAAAGAAGGCAGGAGTCATGATGTTAATATCAGACAAAGCAACCTTTATGCTATCAAAAATTAAAAACATACAGAAGGACACTACATAATAATAAAAGGTTAAATCCAGCAATAAGAAATATCCATCACAAACATATACCCACAAAACACAGGAGCACCAGCATTTATAAAGCAACTACTAAGTAAACTAAAACACTATTATAGCTGGGGACTTAAATGCCCTACTAACAACCTAGATAGATCATGGAGGCAAAATATCAACAAAGAAATCTGGAGCATCTATTTGACACATGATCAAATGGACTTAATAGATACCTACAGAACATTCCAACAAACAACCACTGAATATATGTTCTACTTATCACCACATAAATGCACTCCAAAACCAACCACATCCTTGGACATAAATCAACCACAGACAAATTTCTTAAGATCAAAATACTGCCATGCACCTTCTCATACCACAGTGGAATAAAAATAATTATTGATACCAACAAAAGTCCCCCAAACCCCACAAAGACATGGACAATAAACAGCATGATGCTGAACTACGCCTGGGTCAACACAGAAATCAAAACAGAAATTAAAAGACTCCTGGAAACAAATGAAAAAGAAGAAACATCCTACCAAAACCTCTGAGATGCTGTAAAATCAGTTCTAAGAGGGAAATTCATATATCTACGAACACACATCAAGAAAACAGAAAGGGCATAAGTTAACAACTTAACAAATCACCTAAAGGAGTTGAAAAGACAAGACCACCAAAACTCTAATTTTAGCAGAAGATTCCAGATCATTGAAGTAAAAGTCCAAATATGGGACATAGAAGACAAAGTTATCACTAAAAAAATCAATGCAATAAAAAGTTGTTTCTTTGAAAGAATATACAAGACTGAGAACTCCTAGCCACAATAGAGAAAAAATAGAGAAAAAGCCTGAATAAGTACAATAGAAATGCAAAAGATCAAATCACAACTGATCCCAAAGAAATACAAAAGATTATCAGAGATTATTCTGAATACCTGCATGGAAACAACCTTCATAACCCAAATGAAATGGAAGACTTTCTGACATTACCCAACCTCTCAAGGTTGAAACAAGAAGACACTGAGACACTAAACAGACCAATAACAACCAAGGAAAGTGACTCCATCATAGAAAACTAAGTACAATAAAAAAAGCCCTGGAACAGAAAGTTTTCTAGTGGAATTCCAAAAAACATACATGGAGGGGCTGATGCCAATCCTACTGAAAGTATTTCAGGCAATTGAGAAAGATGGAATTCTCCCCAAGTCATTTTACAAGGCTAACATTACACTACTAACCAAACTAGGCAGAGATCCAACAAAAAAAGAGAACTACAGGCAAATATCCCTAATGAGCATAGATGCAAAAATTCTCAACAAGATTCTTGCAAATCAGATCCATCTCAAAATCATCCACCATGACCAAGTAGGCTTCATCCCTAGGATGCAGAGCTGGTTCAACATCTGCAAGACCATAAATGTAATTAAATATATCAGCAAACGTAAAAACAAAAACCACATAATTATATCATTAGACACGGAAAAAGCTTTTGATAAAATCCAGCATCCCTTCTTAATAAAAGCTTCAAACATCTAGGCATAGATGGAACATACCTCAACATAGTAAGCCATCCACAAGGAACCCACAATCAACAGACTGAAACTGTAACAAGACAAGGCTGTCCACTCTCACCCCTAGTATTCAACATTTTATTGGAAATCCTAGCTAGAGCAAGTAGACAAGAAAAGAAAATCAGGAATATTCAAATAGGAAAAGAGGAAGTTAAGTTATTCCTCTTTGTTGACTATATGACCCTATGCCTTGAAAACCCAAGAGAATTTTTCCAAAACTTTCTTTCACTGACAAAGGACTTTGGTAAAGTCTTGGGGTACAAAATAAATATGCAAAAGACAGTTACATTCTTATATACCAACCACAAACAGGCAGAGAATCAAATAAAAAGCACAATCCTATTCACAATAGTCACACACAAAAACTGAAATACCTGGGCATCTTCCTAACCAGAAAAGGGAAAGACCTTTACAATGAAAATTGCAAAACACTGCTCAAAGAAATCCACGAAGTCACAAACAAATAGAAAAATATTCCATGCTCATGGATAGGAAGAATCAACATTGTTAAGATGTCCATACTACCAAAGGCAATCTACAGATTCAATGCAATATCCTTTAAATTACCAACATCATTCTTCTCAGGCCTGGAAATGACAATACAGAAATTCATATAAAAACATAGGAGATGACGAATAGCCAAAAAAAAATCCTAGGCAAAAGAAAGAAAGTGGGAGGTATGACACTTCTAGTTTTTAAAATTTATTTTAAGACTGCAGTAATCAAAACAGCCTGGTATTGATATAAAAATAGGCATATGGTCAATGGAACAAGAGAGATTCTGGATTCTGGAAGCAAAACCTCAATTTCTCAATGAACTTGTCTTTGACAAAGCACCCACCAAAAACTACGAGGAAGAGGAGAACCTATTCAGTAAATAGTGGTGGGAAAACTGGCTGACCACGTGCAGAAGGTCGAGACAGGACTCCCACCGATCACCATACACAAAAATCAACTCTAAATGAATAAAATGTTTAAATGTGAAACCACAACTATAAGAACTTTAGAAAATGCAGGAGACACCCTTATGGAAATTGGATCTGGCAACAACTCCTGATCAAAACCCCATGTGCTCATGCCATAAGAGATAAGATAAACAAGTGGGACCTCATCAAACTGAAAAGCCTCTGCAAAGCAAAATAAACCATCAAAAGAGTGGGGAGACAGCCTACACAATCAGATAAAATATTTTCCAACTGTATATTTGACAAAGGCCTAACATCCAGGATCTACAAGGAACTCAAACATGCTGAAAGGAAAAAAACAAAAAGTCCCATTAAAAAGTGGGCAAAAGACATAGTAAACACTTCTCAAAAGAAGATATATGGGCAACCAACAGACACACGCAAAAGTGCTCAGCCTCACTCATCATCAGAGAAATGCAAATCATAACCACAGTGAGGTATCACTATTAAGAATGGCCATCATTAATAAAGCAAACAGCAACAGATAATGGCAAGGATGTGAAGATAAAGGAAGTTTCTACACTTCTGGTGGGAATGCAAACTAGTGCAACCTCTTTGGAAAGCAGTGTGATAATTTCTAAAAGAGGTAGTCATTGTCCTTCCATATGACCCAGAAATCTCTCTACTAGAATATACCCAGAGGAATTCAAATCTTTCTACAAAAAAGGACCTGCACATGCATGTTTATTGCAGCGCTATTCACAATAGCAAAAACATGAAACCAACTGTGCTTCCCATTGAAACTGGACTGGATAAAAATAAGTGACACATACACAATGGAATATTACACAGTCATATGATCTTCGCTACAATGGAATATTACACAGTCATATGATTACACAGTCATATGATCTTCGCTACAACGTGGGTGGATTTAGAGACTATCATACTCAGTGCACTATCACAAAAACAAAAAACAGAATACTTCATGTTCTCACTCACAAGTGGACCTGAACATTTACTGTAATACTATAAGAAAGAGATTGGCAGTAGTGAGATACTGTAAGGTGGGGGATGGGGGAACACAACATCAATAAGGGTACCTGATCTCATACCAGGCAAAGTGGCGACCAAAGAGAGACCCAAACTTACCTATATGATGACCACGTGTATACCTAACCTGGAGTTTACCTCATACTTTAACATCAAAAATAAATAATAAATATTATTTTATTTTATTCTCATGTTTAGATTTCATAATTACTGTTAGTTCTGATTCATTGTTTAGTCAATTGAAAGAATTCTTCAAATAACATTTTATGTTTAACAAGTATGTTGTAGTGTTTATTTCTTGAATCCTTCAAAACTCTTACTCTATATGGGCAACTTATCCAAGAATTCTGGGAATGCTAATGAAATGTACCACTCCTGGATGATAATTATTATGATAGGAAAAAAAATTATTTGAAGAGTATGACCATGGTTCTGTTACATTATCGTGTATATTGCAAAATGACTAGACTTTCATCAGGTGTTTCAATGTTATAAGACTCAATTTAATAAGTTCTACAATATGCTTTTAAAAGCCTCTAGACAGACACAGTGTTCAGAAAAAAAGTTAAAAGCCAAAAGAAGGTAAGAGATGTGTCATTGGATTTGTTCTTATTCATAAGTAGGACCAAAATAATGTGTACATATGCATATAGAGTGTAGAATAATAAACATTGGAGACTCAGAATTGAGAGTGGGAGAGGGTGAAGGATGAAAAATTACGTAATGGGTACAATGTATACTATTCAGGTGATGGTTACACTAAAATCTCAGGTTTCACCACTACATAATATATTCATGAAACAAAACTGCACTTGTACTTCTAAATCTATAAAATAAACAAACAAATAAAAAATACAGTTATCTCCTCCTATTGCAAAATTCAGGATATCTTCCAAGTATTACACTTGAACATAAGGAGAAAGACAATATAAGAGAAAGAATGCGGTAACAGCAGAAAGCTGACACTGAGAAATATACTGACTTAAGAATTTACTGAGAAACCTAAACTTTGAGGTCATTTCTGTTTCCAAATGTTATAGTTTTCCAATTTTAGGAATTGATAAATAATATTTGTACATATTTGGGGGATACATGTGATATTTTGGTACCTGTATAAAATGGATAAAAATCAAATCAAGGAAACTGGGATATCCATCACCGCAAATATTTATATTTTTATTGTGTTGGGGACATTCCAATTAATCTAGCTGTTTTTAAACATATAATAAATTATTGTCAACTATAGTTTTGCTACTATACTATTGAATACCAAACCAATCCTTCTGTCTAAATATACTTTTGTACCTATTAGCCAACTTCTCCTTTCCTCTACCTCTTCCCAACTTTTGCTAACTACTCTCTACCTCCATGGGATTCATTTATTCTAGTCCTATGTATGAGTTTTTATCTCGTACATGGGGCATTTGCTGTTTGTCTTTCTGTGCCTAACTTATTTTACTTAATAATAAATGGATAAAGAAAATGTGATGTATGTATACATAGTGGAATATTATTTAGCCATAAAAAAGAATAACATACTGTTATATGCAACATGAATGGAACTGGCGATTATTACATTAGTTTTCCAATTATTGTGGTTTAGTGTCTGATTCTTTTAAATAGCGTTTTGTACTTAATATACTTAATACTTAGCAGAAAGTTGGTACTGTGTATTTGCTTTTCTAAGAATTTATTCAGGCATTCAACAAATATGTAATGTGAATGTAATAATAAATCTACCCTGATATTTTTATCCCTCCTTTCCATAACTCTAACATTAATTTATATTGTATTTTAATAAAGTAAGTTATATAAAACATTTTTGTTTCAAACATTCTAAAGGCTTACATGTTTGAGGTTATATTTATAGCACCATTATATTGAAAAAACAATTTGGCTATATAAAGACTTTATTTCCAAATTGCTTTTGCTTCAACACTTCCAAAGTGTCATTCCATTGTGCACTTGCAGATAATGCTGTTTTTGCAAAGTCTGGTATCAGTCACCACCTTATTCCATTATGGGGAGTCTACTTCTAATTCATTGTGTTTAATGAACTAGAATTTCACTCAAATGTGATTAGAGAGCATCATTTTCCTTGCCAGTACTGTTTGGCATACTGTGATCCCTTACTGTGAATAGTTTTCTCTTTTTTTGTTTACTTCTGGGGACTTTGTTATTATATATTTAAATATGTTTCCCTCTTTTAACTTTTTTCCTTTTTTTTTAAACATCTAGATGTTGGTAATTCTATTTCTTCATGTATGTTCTTTAATATATGTTTACTTTCTAATCTTTCTTGCTCTCTACTAGGAAATTTATTTTACTGTGTTTTTGGGGTTTTTTTAGCTCAAGTATACATCTTCTCATCTGTAACCCTATCTGCTTTTTTTGAGTATGTTAGTAAAATATATTTCTCATATACAATTACTTGTCTTACTTTTTAAAAAATCTAATTTATATAGTCTTTCCCTTATTTCATTGTGGATATTTATTATGCTTATTATTATAGTAATTCTCTTCATACATTGTTGCAAGTGTTGCAGACTTTGTTGACTTCTATAGTGTTCGACTAATCTTCAATCTATTAATAAATATCTATCTATTGTAGGGGTGGGAAAGGTATGGTATACTGCCCCCATCTGCTAATCTCTGTGGAAGTGTTGGACTCTAACTTCAATAAGCATCAATTAGCAAACACTGATAGCCTGATCATATTCCTCAATGTCTTTATAACTTTTTCAAAATTCTCCAATACTTTTTCACTAGCTCACACACGTGCTAAAAACTTCCTTTTTTTTTTGCAATAGTCTTGTCTTTGCCAAGTGCCCAGTGCAAGTTTTTCTTCAGAAAGGCAAATTTAGCCTATTTATTCATAATTTGAAAATTAATATTTAAATAGACCTTTCAGATAAATGATATATATTTATATATATAAGATGGTTTTTACTTTTCTTCTTATAAACTATTCAATTTTTGGCAGTGTGTGGATCTTATCAATAATAGTTATTAATTAGTTGACATTTAATTTGTAAAATTGCTGATTTGGATGAATTATAAACCATTATATTTTTTAAAAGTAGTAAGAGTAAGTTACTTTCTGGAAAATCCAGTGAGTGTTAAATGAAGCTAGATATTGTTGGTAAAATACAAAATGTGCACATTGCATTATTAATTAAAATATTTTGACTCCTCTCAAAATAGTCCCAGTAGAATAATCTCTTCATAAATTGTGAGATACACAGAAAGATCAAGAGTTTTCCACTGTGGTCCTGGCATATTCCTCTCTACTCATCTTGGTAAAAATCTAAATTGCCCAAATAATGATTGACAATCAGCTAGAACAAGTTCTTTTACTCTGTGAAGTGGGTAACTTTTACTAAAGCCCTTAAAACCCTTTCTTCTACCTTTTCTAAGTTGAAATGCTCTAATATTCTACTACTTTAATTTTCTTCTACAAGAGGTATTTCTAGGAATAAAATCATTGTTGTAAATTTCAAGTTATGTATATATGTATACACACACAAAAAACATATGAAATATGTGAATATGAAATAAGTGATGCCATTTTGTGTTGACGTTCAGAAGCTGATACTCCAAATATGACATTTTGACATGCTGCACTGAAGGTCTTAAGGTCTTTCTGACCATCATGCTTCCACACAGTCTTGCTCAAAAGAAGCTGCTTCCCCTCCTGTTGTCTTATTATCTAATGCTGCAAAGCAGAGGAAGAATAACCAGAGCCAAGCCAGTCATTTTGAATAATAATGCCTTTCTCTCAAGTTCATTCAACTTCCAAAGAGAGCAATTTCGAATCAATCCCCATTCCCCAAGTCATTCATTTTTTCAAGCAATCATTTCCTGCCCAGCAATACAATTCCTCCTCTTCTTTCTCCCATACCCCATTTTACCAGACTCCAAGTCTCCATTCCTTCTGTAACCTAAAGATGGTATTTAAGTTTCTGTAACTTATTGAGAAGTTGGGTCTTCATACTGAAGTATCCTGTGTGTGTATATTAAATAAATTTGCATTCCTTTTCTCTTCTTAATTAATCTTCCTTATGCCAGTGATTTTTCAGGGAACCTTTAGGGGGGAAATGGCCATGGCCCCTACATCTGTTATGAGATAATGATAAAGAGACCCGCTAACGTTTGTCTATATTGCCATAGCCCCTAGAGAAGGGCATGCCAGGGGGTTCAAGAGCGCCTGTATATTCCTGAACAATATTTCTGAGAGCTAATAAAAGGTGCATTTCCCCTTATCTCCTAAGCACTCCCAGTAAGAAACTTCAAAGTTTTCTTAACTTTCCTGCATGCTATGCTCAATAAACTGAGAGATAATGCTCCTGAGCACATTCCTGAGAGTCCCCTTATCTTTTATGCACTGCCAGTAGGTAGCTTCAGGGGATCCTTGACTTCCTTACAAACTATGTCCAATAAAATGAAAGATGTAAATCCTCGTTGACTTTTTTTTAGTAGTCATAGGTTTGACTAGTAGAGTGTCAATGTAATCATAAGTTTTGTGGTTTGTATGATCTTTGTATCAATGTAATTGTACATTTTGTGATTTGTATAACTTTTGCATAATGCATGATTTCTTGGGCCTTGTAAACTCTCTTTACTCTATGGCAAGCTTGATTAATGCTTCTGCCAGGCCTTACTGATAAAAGCTGTGAGATACCTCTGATACCTGGCACCAGGAAGTCTGGACCGTAAAATGTCACTATTGATAAATGCAGCTGAAACTTAAGTTCTGTACCATGTTCTGCTGATCATGTATCTTATGTATGGGTACTAACAACTATGGACTTAAAAGTGGACTGTAAAAACCTGAAGGGTGAGCAGAATCATTTTAGAAATACCTTGAATCTGGCTCTGCTCCCTGGATTCAAACTCAGAGATAAACTTCTTTCTATCAGTTCCTTGCCACTTTGATTTTTTGGTATCAAGGGAGATCAGTTAAGCATTGCTTGGACTGTAGCAGTAAAAAAAAAAAAATTAATACATTTCATTGACGTATACAAGCTTTTACTTTTCCACACATGATAAATAAATGTTATTTATAAAAGAAACTAATTGCTTTCAATGATCATTTCCAACATATTTTCAGTACACTAATCCCAAGAGAGATTTTGATCAGATGAATATCAGAAATGCTGCAGACAGAATCCCAGATACCTTAGTGTTATCATGTCATGGCACATGCAGAGTATGACACTGTTTGTATACCATGGCAACCTAAGCTGAAGGAAATATGAAATCCAGGTCCACGGGAGCTAGGTGGAACAAGGCCTAAGTTTGAAAAGTCCCCAGGGCTCAATCTACCCCATCATATACTAAGCTCAAGATTTGCAAAGCTATGATTCTGCTATTTCATGGAGATTCACAATTTGTATTAGTCTGTTAAAAGTTCTAGTACATTTTAGCTCTTAGGAAAAGTATGTTAATGAAAAGATGCCAAACTCTATAAAATATATAAGATATTTTATTCTTGAACGAAACTTAAGGACTAGGTACACCCACCTTCATTAGGTCATGAAAGTGTGTATCCACTGTGGCTGGATAGTGGTTTGGATATATACATTTTAGGAGGGCATAAGCTATAAGAAACCATAAATCAGTACATGTGATATTTTCATGGGTTTGTCCCAGGAAGAAGAGACAGCGGGTCATAGGCATAATCAAAGATTTCTTGATTCAGGAAGGATGCTGGTGTTGAGGTTGGCATACCTGTCAAAGACAATACCATGAGTTCCGGTGCTTTGACGAAACCTCAGATGCGTGGCCTTGTGACCAAATGCCTTGGTTTCATATTGTTGGAGCATTCATTGTATCCTTGAGGGTTGTGGCTTTTTATAAGTTTGCTGTGGCTGAACTAAGAAAGAACACATATGCAGATTTCTACAGAAATTATGATTCCATGAAAGGTTTTGAAGAGATGAGGAAGGCTGGTATCTTTCAGAGTGCAAAGTGATTTGGGAATATGATGGCTCAGCCTGTAATCCTGCGCCTTTGGGAGGCTGAGGTGAGTGGATTGCCTGAGCCCGCGGGTTCGAGACCCACCTGGGCAGCGAGACCTCATCTCTACAATAAATCAAAAAATCAGCTGGGCGTGGTAGCGCATGCCTGTAATTCCGGCTACTTGAAAGGCTGAGGTGGAAGGATCGCCAGAGCCCAGCAGGTCAAGGCTGCGGTGGCCGGGAGCGGACAGTCTGGGCTACAGAGTGAAACTCCAACTCAAAAAAAAAAAAAAAAAAAAAAGAATTTCTTTGGGTTGAATTACGTGGAAGTTTTTCACTGAGCTGTGTTTCTGAACTATGAAACACATTATGTGGGCTAAATAGTAGTTTCTCTTGATGAATAAACAATTAACAAATACTTTGAACAGTACAAAAAATAAAAAAAAGATTTCTTCCTGGCAATTTGCAGTTCTTATCTAAGGAATTTGGGAAATCAGTAGAGGAGATGTTTTGTTAAGATAAGGGGGTGAAAAACTCCAGGTTTTTTGATATGTACAGAAAGTCCTATATGTATGTGGTGTACTTTAGAAAAGATAGACAAATGTCTCGCAAAACTCCCTGGGAGTTCAGTAATGGACAAGAGATGATTTTTTTCAGAACTGTGAAACACTTTCATTTTCTTCTTTGTCAGGTTGGAAAACAATGGGGTGATGAAACCCTGTTTGTGAGACCTTATTATTGAGTGACTCTTCAAGCCTCTTAGTTAGCAATTTGGGAAGAGAAAAGGTTCAGGTTTAGTCCTCAACTATTTAATTATTTTTATTATTATTTGTTTTGTTTGCTTATTATGTATAAAGTTTTGATTTGTTTTTAAATAAAACCTATTATTGGAAAATATTTTAGAAATGTTACTCTATTCAATTGTTTTTTTTTTTTTTTTTACAAACTATAATCTTTATTCTTAACAAGTGAGAAAGAAAATATAAATAAAACTTTATAAAAATGTATTCAAGTCTAGAAAAATATTTCTCTTTTGTTTTGAATTGGAGTCTCACTCTGTCGCCCAGACTGGAGTGCAGTGGCCGCTCCCGGCCACCGCAGCCTCGACCTGCTGGGCTTCAGCAATCCTTCTGCCTCAGCCTTCCAAGTAGCTGGAAATACAGGCATGCGCTACCACGCCCGGCTAATTTTTTTGATTCATTGTAGAGATGAGGTCTCACCAAGTTGCCCAGGTGGGTCTCGAACCCGCGGGTTCAGGCAAGTCACTCACCTCGGCCTCCCAAAGCACGGGATTACAGGCTGAGCCACCGAGCCTGGCCATAAGTGTATATTTTTATGTTGAATATTTCTCCCTTTCTAGAGGAATATGTTTAGTGTTTTTGTTTGTTCGTTTTTTGGTTTTTTTGAGTTGGAGTCTCACGCTGTCGCCCAGACTGGAGTACAGTGGCCCTCCCGGCCACTGCAGCCTCGCCTGCTGGGCTCTGGCAATCCTTCCACCTCAGCCTTCCGAGTAGCCGGAATTACAGGCATATGCTACCACGCTCGGCTGATTTTTTGATTTATTGTAGAGATGAGGTCTCGCTGCCCAGGCGGGTCTTGAACCCGCGGGCTCAGGCAATCCACTCACCTCAGTCTCCCAAAGGCGCGGGATTACAGGCTGAGCCACCGAGCCCGGCATATTTAGTGTTTTTAACAGTATTTTGTTAATAAAAATTTATGTATCTTACAGTGAACATATGATCACCATGGAGAATTATATAATCCTTACTTAAATATATAACATTGTATTTAAAATGTTATTAGACCAATTATACTTAACATTTTTGGTAGTAAAAATAATATTAAAACATTCACAAATGTCATTTGCATTACATACTTTCCTACAGTTTAGCTGAATAGAATTTTTGGCTACACTTCAATGGAGAAATTTTTCAATGACATAAATAATGCTTAAAATGTTCACAGTTTTACTAAAATTGTCATAGAAATAATACATAAAATAGAGTGACTTGCCTTAACAGAACACTTGCAAGTGAAATAAGATTTTAAAGCAGAGTACAACTAGAGAAGTTATTAAAAGACATTGAAGCAAAACCAAATAGGTAGAATTTATGCTCTTGAGTGCTTTGCTGAAATCCTTTCAGTAATGTTGAAGCAAGACTGAGCCTGTGCTTTTCCAGTTTCATGTGTCAGGTAAAACATAGCAGGAGGTGAAATGAATTCATCTTTCTGTCTTCAAGTAAACTAAAAGCAATTTTTGTCTTCCCATGTGGTCACTTGAGGTGCTTGTCATGTTCAAGCTAATGATATCAGGCACCCTCAGGTTGTTTAAGTATTCATGAAGTAATTAAATTCTCATTAACATATAAATAAAAGAAAACGGAAAAACAAGTTTAGCAGGCACCTAACATCTGTTCTAATGCTTTTAAGTATTAAAATGTGCCACACACAGAAGGAAAAGTGCATTCTGTTCACGGAAGTATTTTGCATAGATTATTTATAGAAACTGTAATTAAACTGATTTGGCATATTAAAGAAAGTTAACAACAGAGTATTATTAGATAATTTATTGGTCAATGGCACCCAAATAAGGAATTAAAAATAGATATAAAAAAGTAAAATTAAGTTTTGTTTGGTTTACATTTCCTAAAAAAATTAAGAAAATTAAAAGAATAATTGAAATTTATTTTCATCCTGAAATAAGGTGATTGACTTTCAGTCTATACAGGTATCTAACTTACAGATGTAATCCAAAGTTCTTTTTATTGTGAATTATAAAATGGCTTGTGTACTTATCCAAACATTTCACCTAAACCCATAAATTTACCTTAATTATTTGTACAAATGGTTTCCTCTCATGCTTTTTAGATATGGTTTTGTTGAATGGTAAAATTAAATATGTTTAAGAGAATTGCACCTTTTATTATAAACCTTCCAGTTTTATGCCATTTTCCATTTATATTAGACCTTTACATGCTATGTATCATATGTTATAATTTTAAATTTCACTAATCTTTTTCTGTTTCCCAATTATCTCAATATCATTTGCTATTCAGATAAAATAATTTCACTTATTTTACCCAGGGTTTTGTAGGGGTGAAAAATTAATAATTTTTTTCTTTAACGCTCAAAAGTTCTAAATGGAAGCATTCCTGTAATAAAAGACATATTTATAGCAAGAGAAAAACAAGGAAAATTATATTAACTTTGTTGGGTCTCAGAAACAGATACTTCTTAAATTAATTTGCGAGGAATGTGAATATGTGGCCTGAATCAGGTAGATTGCAGTTGCAATTTCTGCTTTAACTATCTTCCTTATTCTTATACTACAGATGATAAGGAAAGATGGAAAGTTACCAGAGATGCTCTCCCCGCCTTAAGTCCATTACCCTTGATGTTAGAGTAATCTTCCTTGGAATGTAGCAAACCCTAACCAATCAAGGCACTGTAATCATTTATTGGCCTTGTATGGAAAATTTATCTCTGCTTATACACAAGAAAGCTTAACTTTACCACTCTGGAATTTCCCCACTTTATTCTTTTGGATACTGTATTACATAGGTAGCTAGCCTGAAAATCTGTACTCGAATAAAGTTTATACATTATTATCTATATAATTTTTCTAAATCTTATTATTTAAAATTGACATCTTGCTTTTAGGCAAATAGAGGATAAGTAGATAACTTTGCTGCATCTGCTGCTTCTTGTCTTCCATTCAATAATACTTCATATTTTGTGATGGCATATTCTGGTTTTCTACAGTTGTTAAAATCTATGTTTACTAAAAATAAGTTGTCAAATAAATAATAATGTTACAAAAAAAATATAAGTGGAAATACTTAAAATTTCTGTGATTTGAAATAGAACACAAGAGTTGGAATTCATTCTAATATCAACTGTCATGCCCTCTTTTTGCATGTAACTTTTGCATGTTTATTATTATCTTCTAAAATTTGGCATATGATTAGAGAAATGTGAACCAAATAATCTCTATAAGAAAATACATGAGAAAATTTATGTCCAAGAGAACCAAAAATAAAAAGATAGAAACAAAACAAAAAACTGGAACCAAATTTTAAATAAATTTTATACCATGCTTATTTTTTTCTTTTTCTATATAGGAATATAAAACAAACTAAATGAGTGAAACATTATGGGGGGGATTTAAAGATTAATACTGTTATTTTTGTCTATTCATGTGTAGAAAATCTTTATAGTTAGATCATTTTATTGTCCTTAAGGCAGCAGTTGCAACTACAAGCTACATGATTCAGAATACATGTTCACATTCCTCTCAAAGAATAATTTAAATAATATTAAATATAAATAGCATTTTCAATAGTCATATTTATCTTGAAACTTTAACTTTTTCTCTTTATGTCACAAAAATTATTTGCTTGGCCAAACATTAGTCAGTCTCCTGAGTCTTCTAGACCCAAACCTGTGCTTCCTTGTAAAATTCTGTCTTGGCAAGAACCGTGCTATGTCAGTTTAGTAAGAAACCTCATCCTCCTCATCTGATCACCCTCAATAACCAGTAAGGCTCCTCTTCTCCATTATCCTCCAGGTAATGTTAGATTACTCTGACCTGTTTTCAGTAAATAATCCATTATGCTGGTTTGGTCAAAATCTTCCTTACCTATGATGTTTCCTCTTAGTAATTTTGTATCTATCAACTCTCATCTTGCTCTTTGGCTAAAAATGACCATTTGACCACTTGCGCATTTACCCGTGCTGTATTTGAAATTAAACCCGACTAGAACTGAAGTCTCTTCTCCCCTTTCGCAACAGTCCTGAATAAAATATACCTATGTAACTTTACTGTCCAACCCTACGTTTTCTTTTCTTTTTTTTTTTTTGAGTTGAAGTCTCACTCTGTCGCCCAGACTGGAGTGCAGTGGCATGCTCCCAGCCACTGCAGTCTTGACCTGCTGGGCTCCAGCTATCCTTCCGCTCCACCTTCCAAGTAGCTGAACTACAGGCACATGCAACGACGCCCAGCTAATTTTTTGATTTCTTGTAGAGATGAAGTCTCTCCAAGTTGCCCAGGTGGGTCTTGAACCCACGGGCTCTGGCAATCCACTCACCTAGGCCTCCCAAAGCGTGGGATTATAGGCTGAGCCACTGAGCCCGGCCTCTACATTTTCTTTGATGCACATAATCTTGTTCATTTTAAAGATTATTAGAAACAGCTAGAAAAGATTAACTGACATTAAAAAGTTGACAATTTAAACTACATTTGTCGCTCAATATGCATAAAAATTTGGTTCCAGAACTCTCACATATACAAAAATTGGTTCATACTCAAATCCTGCATTTGGCCCTATGGAGCCTGAAAATATAAAAAGTCAGTTCTTTATATATGTGAGATTCTGTCTCACATGAATACTGTATTTTTTATTCAAGTTTGGTTGAAAAGTTCACATAAAAGCGGACCCATGCAGCTCAAACCTGTGTTGTTCGAGTCAACTGCATTTGTTTGTTTTATTATTTTAATAAGTTATTTGGATTGATTGAATATGCAGCCCCCCATTTGAATACTATTTCATAAGCCCCAATCATTGTGTATGGCCAAGGAAAATATTATCTCTTCCTTAAGAGCATTTCCTGTTTTATTCCAAGCAAACACTGAACACAATTTTCACAAATATTTATTTCATTCATTTAATGAGTGTTTTGTTAATTTTTTTCATGCATTACCTATTATGAATCTTCTAGAGGAAACTTCTGCAAACTTGGTAGCTTAAAACAACAGAAATTATACTCTCCTTTCTGGACACCAAAAGCTTAACCTCAAGTCATCTAAAGGACAATATTCTCTCTCAGTGCTCCAGTAGAGAATCCCTCATTTCCTTTTCCAGGTCCTAGTGGCTCCATACATTCCTGGTCATATATCTGTATCATAGTCTCTGCCTGTATGTTCACATGCTCTTCTCTCTTCTGTTTCTGTGTCTTTTCTTTTTATAACGATGTTTGTCATTGGATTTAAGACATACCCAGTTGCTCTGAGCTCCTTCACTTAATTACATTTACAAAAATTCTTCTAAAAAAGCTCACATTCACCTATATTGGAGATTAGGATTCAAACTTATCTTTGTGGACCCCAATTCAAGGTCCCACATACACTTTACATTTTACACCTCTACCTCTCATAGCATTTTCTTAGTTCTATAAAAATAAAGATTGTTTCAATTGCAATGCCTGTGCCCTCTGCCTGTATTGTTCAGCGCTGTTTTTTGTAGGTAGGATCAATTTAGTATGTTTTTGAATTCAAACATATCTGACATAAATTAAGATAACACTCTAATAACAGTAATTCTCTAATTAATTCATTTCAAAGTTACATTGGAGTTCTGGTAAGATGGCGAGGCATAGGTGGAATTGTGACATTCTCCAAACGTGAGTTCCCAAAAAGACTTTTACTTTCCTTCCCCCACCCCCCTGCCCACCGCCAGCCATACCAGTCCGAAGCCCAGAGACCCTCGGTCCCACACAAGGCCGGATATTGTGGCCCCCAGCTGCTGCTGCTCTACTATACGTGGCCCCCACCTGGCCATGTGGGAATCTCAGCTCCCTCCCCAGCTATATCATCTCACCTGGTGCCAAGCTGCTGCCTGTGGAGACCCTTGGATACCACCTTGTGGAGATCTGGGTTCCCTTGCTGACTACACTGATCCGTCCAGCATTCAGTTACTTCCAGCTCCCACCCTGACGGCTTCTAGCCCAGCTGCCTGGTGCTAGCTCCTCAGAGTTCTAGCTCCCCGCCCTGGATTCTGGGCCCCCGCCCAGCCCTATTTAAAGTTGCCATCACCCAGGGAGGTTCTAGGTGCCCACCCCTCAGAGATACCAGCTCCATTTCTGGCTGAAGTACCCTGTGAGGGACCCAAAGCCACTCTCACTGCTTACCACCTGCCCTTTGGAGCTCTGGTCCCACCCTGGCTGAGGCACCCAGCGTATGACCCTATGCTTGTTTAATGGAACAGTTTATCTTACGGAGGTGCTGATCAGCCACTCTCAGCTCCAGAAGAGGGAACTACCAGCTTCTTCCTCCACCCCAGGCTGCTGGTGGCACACCAGATCCAGTGCCCAGCTGTGCAGTGCCTCACACGTCACCACAGCCTGACATAGTGGATCGCCCAGGGATCCAGACTAGTGGAGAGAAGGATCTGGGAAAGAGGAGATGCCCACCTTGGCCATTTTTCAGGCAGAGATTTGCATTGCCCTGCCCACCTATGAGCAGCCTCCACCTTGGTTTCTAAGGTAACATTCCTAAACAGGGGACAAATTCCCTCCCCTACGCTGAATCAGATGCAGTCAACTAAGTGTCGCAGACCTCTCAGGCAGCAGGCTAAAAGAACAAACCCAAGCTGCAAGTAAATCTATCTGCCTGTGATGACAGCAAAGGGGAGAGGCTGGAAATCAGAGCTGAAGAGACTTAGGACACTCAGGAAAGATTCCAGAGATAGTCTGATTTCTTTTTTTTTTGAGTTGGAGTCTCACTCTGTCACCCAGACTGGAGTGCAGTGGCCGCTCCCGGCCACCGCAGCCTCGACCTGTTGGGCTCCACCGATCCTTCCGCCTCAGCCTTCTGAGTAGTCGGAATTACAGGTGTGCGCTACCATGCCTGGCTGATTTTTTGATTTATTGTAGAGATGAGGTCTTGCTACCCAGGCGGGTCTCGAACCCGCGGGATCAGGCAATTCGCTCACCTCAGCCTCCCAAAGGTGTAGGATTACAGGCTGAGCCACCGAGCCCGGCTTAGTCTGATTTCTTAATTTGACTTTTGATTTTATCATTTTGACTATTTGTTTTGCTCACTTTTGTTTGCTTTTTGACTTAGACTACCTGTTTGTGTTGGGGAAAACGCATGAAAAGGCATGATTTTATTGGACTGTCTGTGTGGTTACCAGTATGCTTTAGGGAATTTTGTTTGTGTGTCTTTTTCAATCCTCTCTGGCTTTGTGTCTCTTTTTTACCTGTTAGTTGGTATGTATGTCTGTTTTCCCTCTTACTCTGCTTTCTTTCTAACTTCCTATTGACTCCCCCTTCTTCTATTATTTTCCTCTTTCATACCTCCTTTTGTCCCAGGGACCAAACCTACATCCCACTGCACAGACAGATTGTAAGGCAGAGGGAAATAGGTTCCAGTGTGCCAATACACCTGTTGGTGGATACTGGAATCAGCAGATAGATTCTGAATCATAGCTTCCCCCTCAATTAAACCTCAAAACTGCAAAAAGTACAGCCCCCAGCCCACACTCCAGCTTCAAAAGTGAGCAAAGTCAGAGGATCCTCATAAGGAAGAACAGGAGATTGCACAAGCGAAGCAAAAGCAACCCCACCTTCCCTGAAAAACAGAATTAAAGAAGGGGAGGGAAAGAGGGAGAAAGAGAAAAATCTACACAAATGAAGAAAAACCAAAAGAAGAATATGGGTCTCTCCCAGACCCCTGGGAGGGCAGACAATGAGAAAACTGACTTCTGAATGCAAACAATGAAGAGCCCACAGAATGACTGGTCTCAAACTACAAACCAGATATCAAGACATCAATGGAGAAATTAAAAAGAATTGAAGAGAGACAAGAAGAACTAAGAAGGAATTGATAACTGAGATAACAGTAATAAAGAATACTGTGAATGAAATAAATAACAAACTGATAAGCATGGAAAGCAGAATTAGCCAAGCAGAAGAAAGAATCTCAGAGTTTGAGGCCCAAAATATAGAACTAACTCAAACTGTTAAAAACACAGAAAACAAGCTTAAAAAGACAGAACAAAACCTTCAAGAGATGAGCGATTACTTCAAGAGAAAGAACCTAAGGAGTAATTGGCATTCCCGAAACAGAAAGAGATACAGAAGCCACCTTGGAACAAACATTCCACGAGATTATTGAAGAAAACTTCCCTCATCTTATCAGTGATGTGAAAATTCACACACAAGAGATTCAGAGAACCTCTGCAAAACAACAAATGAGAAGACCAACTCCCAGACACATAATAATTTACCTAAACAAAGTATGTATAAAAGAAAAAATCCTAAAGGCAGCAAGAGAAAAAGGTCAGATCACCACCATGGAAGACCAATTAGAATAGTAGCAGATTTGTCTACAGAAACCCTGCAGGCTAGGAGAGCTTAGAGTCCTATCTTCAAAGACCTAAAAGATAAACAATTCCAACCAAGAATAACCTACCCAGCCAAGCTAAGCTTCATCAGTGAGGGAAAATTAAAATCTTTCCCAGAGACCGGGCTTGGTGGCTCAGCCTGTAATCCCAGTGCTTTGGGAGGCTGAGGTGGGTGGATTGCCTGAGCCTGCGGATTCGAGACCTGCCTGGGCAACTTGGCAAGACCTCATCTCTACAATCAATAAAAAATTAGCCAGGCATGCTTGCATGCGCCTGTAGTTCCAGTTATTTGGAAGGCTGAGGCAGAAGGATCACTGAAGCCCAGCAGGTCAAGGCTATAATGGCCGGGAACAACCACTGCACTCCAGTCTGGGTGACAGAGTAAGACTCCAACTCAAAAAAAAATAAAATAAATAAAATAAAATAAAATCTTTCCCAGATATCCAATCCCTAAGAACTTACGCTGCCACCAGACCACCTCTACATGAAACACTTAAGAAAGTACTAAACACAGAAGAAAAGAAAAAAGAACAATGTTCTTTGCAAGAGTACAGGAAAAAGAGTAAAATACACATGAACAAACCCCCAAACCAAAAGAAAGACAACAAACCAAGGGGAACAACAACAACTCTATAAGAACTTTATGATAGGGACCAACTCTCACATTTCAATAATTAGCCTGAATGTGAATGAACTAAAAGGACCACTGAAAAAACATAGAATGACAAAATGGATAAAATATCACCAGGCAACAATATACTGCCTTCAAGAGACCCATCTCACTAGAAAGGACAAGCACAGACTCAAAGTAAGAGGATGGGAAATAAATTTTCAGGTGAATAGAACACAAAAGAAAGGAGGAGTCGTGATCCTAATTTCAGACAAAATACCACTTAAGCTATCAAAAATTAAAAAAGATATAGAAGGTCACAACATAATGATAAAATGTTTACTCCATCAACAAGAAATATCTACCCTAAACATATATGCACCCAACACAGGAGTGCCAACTTTCATAAAGCAGCTTCTAGGAAAACTAAAGAAAGATATTGACTCTAACACTATCATAACTAGGAACTTTAATACCCCACTCATAAACCTTGACAGATCATCAGGACAAAAATCAGCAATGAGACCTGGAACCTCAACGTGACTTTTGACCAAATGGACTTAATTGATACCTACAGAACACTCCACTCAATGACCACAGAATATACATTCTACTCAGCACCAGATGGAACGTACTCTAAGATCAACCACATACTTGGCTATAAATCAAGCATAAACAAATTTCAAAAGATCGAAATTTTGGCATGCACCTTCTCAGACCACAGTGAAATAAACATGAACAACAACACGAACAAGGTTCCCCCCAAACCCACAAAGACATGGACACTAAACAGCATGCTGCTAAACAACTCCTGGGTCAACAATGAATTCAAATCATAGATTAAAAGACATATGGAAACAAATGAAAATGAAGAGACATCTTACCAAAATCTCTAGGACACCATGAAAGCTACAGTAAGAGGGGAATTCATATTCCCTACAAACCCCCTTCAAGAAAATGGAAGGATCACAAATCAACAGCCTAACAAATCACCTTAGGAAGCTGGAAAAGCAAGACCACCAAAACCTTAACTGCAGCAGAAAAATCCAGATCACCAAAATAAAAACCCAAATCTGGGACATAGAAGGCAAAAAGATAATACAAAAAAATCAATGAAACAAAAAGTTGGTTCTTTGAAAGGATAAATAAGATCAATGGTCCCTTAGCTAGAGTGACCAAGAAAAAAAGAGAAAATGCTCAAATAAACACAATCAAAACACAAAAGATGAAGTCACATGTGACCCTGAAGAAATACAAAATATCATTAGAGAGTACTATGTACACTTGTATGGAAACAAACTGGAAAACCTTAAGGAAATGGAAGACTTTCTGATATCACACAGCCTGCCTAGGCTGAAACAAGAAGAAATCGAGGCCCTAAATAGACCAAAAACAATCAAGGAAATTGACTATGTAATAAGAAAACTACCTACAAAAAATGCCCTGGACCAGATGATTTTCCAGCAGATTCTACAAGACATTTAAGGAGGAGCTGATACCAATCCTTCTGAAAGTTTTTCAGGTGATTGACAAAGATGGGACCCTCCCCAAATCATTTTATGAAGCTAACATCACATTGATACCCAAGCCAGGTAAAGACCCAACAAAGAAAGAGAACTATAGGCCAATATCTTTGATGAACATAGATGTCAAAATTCTCAACAAGATCCTAGCAAACCGGATTCAACAAAACATCTCAAAAACCATCCATTATGACCAAGAAGACTTCATCCCTGGGACGCAAGCCTGCTTCAACATCCACAAGACAATAAATGAAATTAAATACATCAACAGACATCAGAACAAAAAGCACATGATTATATCATTAGATGCAGAAAAAGCTTTTGATAAAATCCAGCACCCCTTCTTGATAAAAACCCTTGAACACCTAGGCATACATGGAACATACCTCAAAATTGTAAAAGCCATCTGTGAGAAACCTACAGCTAGCATACTCCTAAACAGACAAAAATTGGAACCATTTCCCCTGAAAACTGGAACAAGACAAGGATACCCACTCTCTCCCCTCCTGTTCAATATAGTATAGGAAGCTCTAGCTAGAGCAATCAGAAAAGAGAAGGTGATCAGGGGTATCCAAATAGGAAAAGAAGAAGTCAAGTTATCCCTCTTTGCTGATGAGATGATTGTGTACCTTGAAAACCCAACAGAATCTGTTAAAATCCTCCTTGCACTGATAAAGGACTTTGGCAAAGTCTTAGTGTATAAAATAAATGTACAAAAGACAATCACATTTTTTACACCAATAATAAATTAACAGAATACCAAATAAAAAACACAATCCCATTCACAATAGCCACACACAAAAAAGTAAATACTTTGGCATCTTCCTAGCCAGAAATGCAAAAGACCTTTACAATGAAAACTACAAAACACTGCTCAAATAAATCAAAGATGACACAAACAAGTGGAAAAATATCCCATGCTCATGGATTGGAAGAATCAACATTATAAAGATGTTCATTCTACCTAAGATGATTTACAGATTTACTGCAATACCCATCAAATTACCAGCAACATTCTTCTCATAGCTAGAAAAAACAATACAGGAATTCATATGGAAACACAAACGACCAAGAATAGCTAGAACAATCCTCAGCAAAAAAACAAAAAAAGCAGGAAGTACCAGACTTCAAACTTTACTATAAAGCTACAATAATCCAAACAGTTTGGTATTGGTACAGGTACAGGCATATAGACCAATGGAATAGATCTGAGATTCCAGAAGCAAAAACCTCAATTTCTCAACCAACTCATCTTTGACAAAGCCTCCACCACCTACCACTAGGGAGAGGAGAATCCATTCAGTAAATGGTGCTGGGAAAACTGGCTGACCACATGCAGAAGACTCAAACAAGACTCCTATCTATCCCCATACACAAAAGTTAACTCTAAATGGATCAGAGACCTAAATGTAAAACCTCAAACCATAAGAACCTTAGAAAATACAGGACATATCTTTATGGAAATTGAAACTGGCATCCAATTCCTGAACAAAACTCAAAACGCACAGGTCATAAGAGATAAGATAGACAAGTGGGACCTCATTAAACTGACAAGCTTTTGCAAAGCCAAAGAAACGATTAAGAGAGCAGGGAGACAGCCCACAGACTGGGAAAAGGTATTTTCTAACTCCAGGTCTGACAAAGGCTTAACATCTTGGATCTACAAGGAACTCAAATGTGCTGAAAAGAAAAAAAAAAAAAAAACATTATAAAGTGGGCTAAAGATATGAACAGACACTTCTCAAAGGAAGACATCTGAGCAGCCAACAGATACATGAAGAAATGTTCAACCTCTCTAATCATCAAGAAGATGCAAATCAAAACCACACTGAGATACCACCTAACTCCAGTCAGAATGGCAATTATCAATAACAAAAAATAATAGTTGCTGGAGAGGGTGTGGTGAAAAGGGAACACTTCTACACTGTTTGTGGGAGTGCAAACTAGTGCAACTTCTGTGGAAAACAGTGTGGTGATTCCTAAAAGCTCTAAATATCGACCTCCCATATGACCCTGCAATTCCCCTACTGAGAATATACCCTGAAGAACTCAAATCACTTTATAACAAAGACACCTGCACACGAACGTTTATTGCAGCATTGTTCACAATAGCAAGAACATGCAACCAACCATGCTGTCCATCAAAAGAGGACTGGATTATTAAAAAAATGTGGTACATATACACGATGGAATACTACACAGTCATAAAAAGGAACAAAATCATGAATTTCACAGCAACTGGGATGGAACTCGAGTCTATAATACTGAGTGATCTCTCACAGAAACAAAGATCTGAGTATCACATGTTCTCACTCATATAGAGGACCTTGAACATCTGTTGTAATACAATAAGAAAAGGATTGACAGTGGTGGGAAACTATGGGGGGGGAGAGGGGAAGGGAGGTGGTATTAATAGTAGTCAATATCTGTCTGGGGATGGGGAGATACCCCTTATCAACAAGGGTGCCTGAATGAAGCATATTTGTAAACGTAACCTTTAACTGTACTTCACAATTTTAAAATAAAAAATATTGATTTCATAAAACAATAAATAAAAATTACATTAATTCCTGCAGATATGTTTAATTAAATAAAATAATTACTTTGGAGGATAAAATAATGATTTAAATTATTTTTGGATATCAATAATACATAATTTTGAATGAAAATATTACAACAAAGCTTAAGTGACTACTAACTTAAAAATGTTGTGATCTCACAGATTCTGAATTTTCATCCTTATTTCTCTTGGGTATGGGCAATGAACATATTTTTAACACTTTTCATCATTTTGTTTTAAAAGTTAGCCAGGCTCAGTGGCTCAGCCTGTAATCCCGCGCCTTGGGAGGCTGAGGTGAGTGGATTGCCTGAGCCCGTGGGTTCGAGACCTGCCTGGCAGGCAAGACCTCATCTCTTCAATAAATCAAAAAAATTAGGCAGGCATGGTAGTGTGTGCCTGTAGTTTCAGCTACTTGGAAGGCTGAGGTGGAAGGATCGCTGGAGTCCAGCAGGTCGAGGCTGCGGTGACTGGAAGCGGCCACTGCACTCCAGTCTGGGCGACAGAGTGAGACTCCAATAAAAAAATAAAATAAAATAAAAGCTAAAAACACATAGAATACACAAACAACATCAATTAAGTTCTATCACTAATATCACTAATACATAAAATACATAAATGATTGATCTCAATTCATTAAGTCATTCAGGAAACTGAAGCTATGATCTGAATGTCTGTTTCTCCAAAATTCATTTCTTAATCCCAAGGTGATGGTGTTAGTAGGTGAAGACTTTGGGAGGTGATTAGGTTGCAAAGGTGAGCAGGTCACATCATGATTCGGATGAGTTCCCTTATAAAGAGGCTCAAGGTAGACTCTGTGCTGCTGCTGCTTCTTTTTTTCTTTAAAAAGTCTATAGAAGCCGGGCTCGGTGGCTCAGCCTGTAATCCCGCGCCTTTGGGAGGCTGAGGTGAGTGAATTGCCTGAGCCCGAGGGTTCGAGACCTGCCTGGGCAGCGAGACCTCATCTCTACAGTAAATCAAAAAATCAGCTGGACATGGTAGTGCATGCCTGTAATTCCAGCTACTCAGAAGGCTGAGGTGTAAGGATCGCTGGAGCCCAGCAGGCGAGGCTGCAGTAGCCGGAAGCGGCCACTGCACTCCAGTCTGGGCGACCGAGTGAGACTCCTACTCAAAAAAAAAAAAAAAAAAAGTCTATAGAAATGCATATTATCAAAACTTATGCATGAACTTTAATTCTTGTCACCAAAATAAAAGTGTTCTAATGTGTTATGACATTTCTTTAATTATTATTATTATAAAGATGTGGGGTACAATTCAGGGTTAGCTATACAAATATTGATTATGCAGATAGCCTTGTTAGTGAGGTGTGCCCCTCCCTTCCCTAGCAGTTTCCCTCAACTGCCAGTCTCAATCCCTCTCCCCTGACAGTTTCCCACTACTGCCAATCCCTTTCTTATAGTATTACAATTGTTCAAGTTCCGCTTATGAGTGAGAACATATGGTACTCTGGTCTTTGTTTCTGTGATAGATCACTGAGTATGATCTACTTTCAATTCATCCAAACTGCTGTGAAGTCCATATGTTTGTCCTTCTTTATGGCCGCATAATATTCCATTTGTGTATATGTACCACATTTCTTTTGCCAGTCCAGCTTCTGTGGGCAGCATGGTTGATTCCATGTCTTTGCTATTGTGAATGGAGCTGCAACAAAGATACATGTGCAGGTATCTTTTTTGTAGAATGATTTGAGTTCCTCCGGGTATATTCTCAATAGGGGAACTGCTGCATCACGTGGAATGTCAATTTCTAGTTCTTTCAGAAATTGCCACACTGTCTTCCAAAGAGGTTGCACTAGTTTGCATTCCCACCAGCAGTGTAGAAACATTTTTTTTCTCCACATCCTAGCCAGCATCTGTTGTTTGTTTTATTAATGATGGCCATTCTTACTGGGGACGTTTTGCTTCTTTTCATCACTTAAGAGCCCAGCAAACAGCAATCCATCAATTGGTAAGTCAGCCCTTACTAGACACAAACTGTGAGTGCCTTGATTTTGGACCTGTCAGTCTTCAGAACTGTGAGAAATAAATTTCTGTTGTTTATCAATTACCCAGTTTATGATGTTTACTATAGCAGTTTGAAAGAAAAAAACAAGTGGTATAAACAAAAATGTGCCTATTATTATAAATAAGCAATAACCCTACAAAGAGTTTTGGTGATACAGCCTGACACTGTCATATGACTTTTATATTACCCCATATAAAATGAAAATATAAAGTGAGCATGGTGGGTTTTGCCTGTAGTACCCAAGAGGCTGAGACAGAAGCGCTGCTTGAGACAAGGTGTTTGAGTCCAATCTGGACAACATAATGAGACTTTATTTTTAAAATAAATAAATAAATTAAAATTTTAAAAAATTAAATAAAAAAAGAAAAGGCAGATACAATAAAAATATATAATATCATTAAAAGCATGTTTCCTTCTCTGATGTTCTGTGACCTACTAATCACAGATATTAGTTATGCACCATTGATTGTCATTAGGCATTATTCTAACTCTGGTATTCTTTATTTTTAAATATAAAGACTTAGACTTAAACCATCTTTAGATTAACTTATATCTCCCAAAACTCATTTTTATAAGTATACTTCATAATTTTGAGTTTAAAATAAAATTAAATTTTTTAAGCTTTATACACAAGAAATTTTTTTATGGAAACTGAGAAAATGACTCATTGATTTCTTAATTACATAAGAAGTATAATTTATTCTATAATTAATTCTGGAAATCTTTACTTTTCCTCTAGAAAAAAGATTTTTACCTAATTTTGTTTTATAAAAAATATAATTGATTCATTACTTTATTCAATGAATATGTAGAATTTAATAGGAAACAAGCACTGTTTTTGGATCTGGCGATATGACAGTAAGTACTACAAAAGAAAAAATATACAGATCTGTGTAGACGTTTCTATATAGATATAGATTATAACACACACACATAAACACACTAGTATGTGAGGGGGAATACAAAAAAAAAAACACTAGAATTATCTTTCGGAGGGTGAGTCCCTTGTAGGTCACTCAGAATTTGTTCCTCTGGATCAAACAGCCGGCCAAAGTTTTTTTCTGAAAGTTTTGAGAAGGCTGTGTCATAATTTGTGGAAAAAAACCTTCCTGAGGTGCAACAAACCGTTGACTGGTTCTTCTACCATGACAATACACCTACCCACATCAAGCTGAATGATCTGCAGTTTTTGACCAAAAATGGCATGCCTTCCATGTCCCACCCTCTCTATTCACTCCACCACACCCGAAAAACTTTGTTTTGTTTCCCTAGATGAGAAAAAGTCCTTAAAGGGAAATGTTTTGCTGATGTGGAAGAGGTGAAACAACAACAAAAATGGCAGAAGCCCAATAAAAAGTATCAAAATTGACAAGTTCAAATACTGTTTTGAGCAGTGGGATAGGTGTATTGCATCAAATCAAGAGAACTTTGAAGGTGCCTGAAGATTAAGTATATAAAAATACTCAATTTTTAATGAATAAATTCCAGTTTTTCAGGATCCCCTCATATATATTTGCCTATATACATTATATTTATAGATAGATAGATATTAGTTATATAAACTTACATGGCAATTACAGAAAAAAAATCAAGACAGAAAATCAGTTAGAGAGTCCTGCAATGATGAGCATTGTCAAATTTAAGTTTTAAGTTGTAATCTCGGGAAACCTCACTGAAAATATGCTATTTGATCAAGACACTGATAAAAGTGAAGGAGTAAGCCATGTTCATATTTGTAAGAGGATAATTAAGTCGAGAATAGCAAGTGTAAGGTCCCTGAAGCTAAAGTGTGTTAGTCATACTCCAGCCACTTCTGAAGTAGCTGCAGTAAAGGAAACAAAGAGAAGAATAATGGGATATAAGGTCAGAGAGAGTGATTGGAGACTGCCATGGACAGCTGCAGTGGATGGTAAGAACTCTGTCTTTTGCTCTCAGAGAATAGTGTTTCATTGCAGGCAATGAGCAGAGGACGCTTAACACATCATAAAAAGGAACACTCCTCTCTTTTATTGAGAATGAATTCCAAGGAGGCAGGAATGCAATCAAAGCAACCAGTAAGGAAACTACAGCAATAATCCCATTAAAATGAAGACTTGACCATGATGACAGTGGGGAAGAATTAGAAGCTGTTAGATTTTGGATATGTTTAGAAGATGAAGCCAATGTTTGAAGATGAAGGGGATGAGAGAGCGAGATCTGAACAAGAGTTCTAGGTGTTTGTCCTGAGAAACTTGAATAATGGAGTTGTCATTTACTCAGATAAAAACCATGAGTGGAGCAGCCCTGGGGAGCAGCTTTGAATGTGTTACATCTGCAAACTTTTTAAGGTTTAAAACATTTCCTATCCAACTAAGCATAGCAAGCATTTATTTAACTGCATTTAAATAAATGTGACTGCATTTCCAAAGCAAGGTTCCAACTTGGGAGAGAGCAGAAAATTAATGGTATTTAAAGTCATTAGACTCAATTAAGTCACAAAAAAACCTAGTGTTGATAAAGTAGAGGAGAAGCTCAAGGGTTGTGCTGTTTGGGCATGCCACAATTTTAAGGCCAAGGAGATGAAATGAAGGAAGACTGTGAAAAAGAAGAGCGTGATTTCTTGAAAGCTAAGTGAATTTAAAAAAGTTTTAAGTAAGAGAAAATAGGCTGGGCTTGGTGGCTCAGCCTGTAATCCCGCGCCTTTGGGAGGCTGAGGTGAGTGGATTGCCTGAGCCCGCGGGTTCGGGACCCGCCTGGGCAGGCGAGACCTCATCTCTACAATAAAATCAAAAAAATTAGCCGGGCGTGGTAGCATGCACCTGTAGTTCCAGCTACTTGGAAGGCTGAGGCGGAAGGATCGGACAGTGAGACTCCAACTCAAAAAAAAAAAAAAAAAAGTAGAAGAAAATAATTTACACTTTCAAAGTCAAGTAACGTGATGACTGAACATTTACTATTGAATTTTGCAGCACACAGCTCATTGATGATTTTGATTAGAAATGCCTTTTAGAGGGGGTGTAGGTTAATAACTGATTGAGACAAACAGGTCAAGAAGGAAATTTGAAACAGGGAATATAGAGAACTGGGGATAAGGTTTTAAAATCTAATTCATCTGTCTTGTATTAATAGAAGGCATGTAATCTGCTTATATGAGTACATGGAATAACAGTAGGTAGTAAATATTTGTTGGATGCATGAACAAATGAATTAATGAACAAATAACCAAAGTCTGAGTCTCACAAAACAGAACTGTATGAGCCTCGGCTTCAAGGTTTCAGGCCAAGAACGAACACCAGTTACCTAGCTGGAAAAGGAATTTGAAAACCAAACAACTGAAAAAGTAGACCTTTGGCTGAGTAATAACTTCAAAAGGTTTCCATTGTTGCACTGGATATTTATTTGCTCTTTCTCAAGCCCACACCCACCCGGTGGGAATCTACTAATTACATTTCTCAGATACCCCTTACAAATTGTCTTTTTATGCATTTTCCCAGTGGCAGTTACAGGGAGGACTTAAAAAGGCGAGGCTCTTGGTGACTGTAGCTGGAGGTTGCTGCAAGGCCACACTCCCTATGTAGGTATCCCTAGTCCACAGAGAGAAAGATGGTATCCCTTTAGTAATTCCAGCTTTGTAATGGTTGGCAGCTGACTCCTTTTGGGTAATTTAATCCCTGGCACCAACAGCTGGCCCCTGTGATCCTAGCACCACTACCAGCAGCTGTACCTTCAGCGAAGAAGTAAAACATTCAAGCGTGTGGACTCAAGATCCACAGGTGGAAGTAACTTCTTGATTTTTAGATAATACATCATTTGTCTTTTTCTCTCCCAGTCATTACTATTTTTGCTGTCCTAACTTTCAGTGAATTTATAAAGAATTCCCTATTTTAAATCTCCCCAGATGAAGTATCTAACATAACTTCTGCTTTCCTGACCAGATCTAAATGTTAAAATTGCCAGTTGTGGTTTTTATCTTTATACCTTTGTTAGGTTTTCTTTTCTTTAGAATATGTTTGTGAGGATCTCTTATCTCTGATTTTAGATTATAGAGTAGCTTCTAGGCTCCTGTCACTCTTTTTGTGTATGTGTATATGTGTGTATAAGTTTTTTTCTCATCATTCCAGGCAGATTGCATGCATACTTTGTTCCTCCTAAGTTTCATGGCAGCAGTCATTAGTTGAAATATATCACATAACAGTTATGTTGTATATTTCACATTAAATTTACAAATAAAATACATTATATACAGATAAGCAAAGAAAATATATCTTTTTAAATGTTAATATTGGTTGAATGAATTCTCTGTATAATAGTGGAAAGAAAAAATGCTGTCCAAATCTTGTCAAGTTAGTATGGTACAGTCAATCAATGGTTCTTTAGGAAAAATCTCAGATTTTCTTTCTGAGCCCGCCTCCCTCCTCACTCTACCTAACATGTTGTATGGTAATTGGAATTGTAGGTTTTCAGAGATCTTATGTGAATTGAGGAGAGGCAGGTATTGAAATCCACACAGTACTTTCTGTATGCCTCTGGGTCTCTGCTCTAAGATGACTGGAGCTGCTTCCTAAAAGACTGATGAAGAGGTAAAGCAGATTCAGTCCTTGGGAATTTTGAAGTGCACTGTAGCTAACATCTAAGAATGCTTTCCTGTATGTACCTGAATCCCTTACCATAGGATGTCTTAGGATTTTTTCTGTATGACTTAGCTCTTCCTTGACTCTCCCTGGAAACCCACCTATTCCTTTGGTAGTCTTTCACTTGGCAAGAGAGCTGAAATGGGTATTAATGTTCCTGTCCCTGTTTTATACAATAATGAGAATAAGCAAAAGAATCTTAGCTACTTTCTATAAGAAATAATTGCTACTTAATACTAAGACTATGAACAACTTTACTTAGGAAAACTAACAGTTTATTTACCACAATTTTCTTCAAGACTGTCACCTCAGGGTATTTATCAACCTGAAGCTATTATGTCATCATATCTTCTCAGTCTCAAATAAAATATTTTCTCATAAAAATTTCCTCCTTTGAGATGCTGATAAGATTCTTTCAACATAATATTTTTTCTTACCACGGTCAGTCTAAAAACTTAGCTATGCTTAATCAAAAGTTTTTGTTTGTTTGTTTTTCCTGGTAGTTATTTAGGGAGTGACCAGTTGACTGGTAGTTGTCCCAGGCTAGTCCTTCTTACCTTGACAGATCTTATGATATGCCCACTAGATTCCTTCTTGGTTACTTGCTACACTCCCTCTGCAGGAAATTCAACACAAGCTAGAATAAGAGACTTGAGTAAGGAGACTGGCCTTCCTACTATCTCTCCACTCTCCACCAACCAGCTTAGTGTGATGTAACCTCACATAAGTTGTTATGGGCAGCTTCCAGTGCTGCCTTTTATAAAAGTCCTAAGAATTTAGATGGAAAAAAGTCTTCTGTTCTTAGAAATTCTCCCAAACCACCTAACAAACCACCTTACATTGGATCAAAACTCAGAGAGACAACAGATTGAGAGTTATATTGCAATTTCTAAATTATCTTTATTTTTCCTCTCAATAAATTCTGTGATCAGAAATAAAGGCAATTTTTCATTTCTTCTTTCCCTTTCTTATTTCCCTGAGATAAAACTGCCTAGTTGAGCCATTCAATCATTTGATAAATGCAAGAAAAATTTTTATAGTAAAAATCTCAACTTTGAAAGTAAGGATTTCCTTCCTTCCTTCCTTCCTTCCTTCCTTCCTTCCTTCCTTCCTTCCTTCCTTCCTTCCTTCTTTCTTTCTTTCTTTCTTTCTTTCTTTCTTTCTTTCTTTCTTTCTTTCTTTCTTTCTTTCTTTCTTTCTTTCTTTTTATTTTTGAGTTGGAGTCTCACTCTGGTGCCCAGGCTGGAGTGCAGTGCCATGCTCATGGCCACCCCAGTGTTGACCCACTGAGCACCAGCTATCTTTCCACCTCAGCCTTCCAAGTAGTTGGAACTACAGGCGCACTACCAGGCTAATTTTTGATTTACTGTAGAGACGCCATCTCGCCAAGTTGCCCGGGCTAGTCTTGAACACATAGGCTCAGGAAATCCACTCAACTTGGCCTCCCAAAGTGCTGGGATTGGCGGACCCACTGAGCCCAGCTGGTTTCTATTCTGAAATGAGCAGTTCTTCAACAGGGACAATTTTGCCCCTTGGAGATCATTGGAAATGTGTGGAGACATTCTGATTGTCCAGACTTGGAGGATGTTTTAGGCATCTCTTGCTAAAGATTCTTCATTGTTCTAGCTACTTGGGAGGCTGAGGCAGAAGGATGCCCTAAGCCTAGTGGGCTGAGGCTGCAGGGGCCATGAGTGGTGCCACTGCACTCCAGCCTGGCTGACAGAATGAGACTTCTACTCAAAATGAAAGAAAGAAAGAAAGAAAGAAAGAAAGAAAGAAAGAAAGGAAGGAAGGAAGGAAGGAAGGAAGGAAGGAAGGAAGGAAGAAATAAAGAAATTATGGAGCAAAAATTTTCAATAGAGCTGAGGTTGATAAATTCTGTTGTAGATAATATCACCCTCCTTTTAAAACAATAGATCAAAAATAAATAAATAAGGTATGTATTGTAATAACTTTTTTCTTTAATTTTAGGATGAGTAAGATACATTGCTTTGTTTGACTATTCATGTATGTACTCATTTGATGTGTATCAAAGTAGCTACAGTTTACTATTCTTTGCAAAAGTGTTTTCAGAGCAATGATGTCTTAATTTGCAGTTCAATTTAATAATAATTTACTGCACATATATTACACTTAAGCATTATTGGAGGATACAAACGTGTCTATATAAAAGTTTTCTTCAACCTAGGAGTTTATCCAGTGAGACATACTTCAATAAGAATCATAATTATGGTTAAAAATTATTTAAAATTAAAAAGGTGGCAAATGATTAATTCCTTTTGGGAAGCTGTAGGAAAGCCTTATTTAAGTAGAAAGATATAAGCATGTTGGGAAATAATGTGGAAGCATTATTGGAACTTGTTGAGAAATGCAACAATTTAAATTCCATGGTAAGGTTAAATTAATTCTAAGCATTTGAAATCATTTAATACAGTGCATACAAGCAATGAAAATTTAGAGGAGATATAAACCATTTTTAAAATTGTCATATGGGTATTGGAAGTTTCTTTAAGCATATGGTCTCATATGAAAATATGCATAGAAAATTGAAGCAAACTTAGACATACCCAGAAATATTTGAATTTCAAATTGGTTGTTTTACATGTCATACACTAGCAAGTATTTATTTTGCATGTTCTTTGGAAGAAAACATTGAAAGCATTTACCTAATTAACAATATATGTACATCTTCAAACTTATATCTTCTTGTAGACCAAGAATTGATTTACTCATAGGTTAATAAGATGTGTTTGGCTCTATGTATATTTAACAATGATTTTATAGTTCTTTAGAGTTATAAGTTAAGATAGTCTTCTTACTTTATATAAATTACAAAGCTAGAACTAAATCAATTCATTTTATGCAATTTTTTCCATGTTGCAAACTTAAACAATAAGCAGAGTAAAAGAAAAATATTCTTTTTTGGTTTCCTTAAAGGCCAGTGGAATCACTTGAGCAGATGCCTAAAAGGTCAACAGTTTGTGTCAACATAAGTAAATTTCAATTACCTGGAACACACTCAACAATTTCCACGACTTTTTTTTTTCCTTTTTGAGTTGGAGTCTTACTCTGTTGCCCAGACTGGAATGCAATGACATGCTCATGGCCACCACAGCCTCTACCTGCTGGGCTCAGGTGATCCCTCTGCCTCAGCTTTCCAAGTAGCTGGAACTACAGACGTACACCACCACACCCAACTCATTTTTTTATTTATTGTAGAGACAAGGTCTCACCATGTTGCCCCAGGCAGGTCTCAAACCAGGCGATCTTCTCACCACCACCTCCCAAAGTGCTGGGATTACAGGCTTGAGCCACAACACCCAGCAGCACATTATTTTTTAAGAACAACCACTAGCATGTATTTACTTAACATAAATTGTATACTAGTTTATTTTAACAAAAAATATTTGGCAATATTAGGAAACAGTTGTTCCTGAATTCCTATGTAACTCATCTAGGCTGATAGAAAAATGTTTATTATCCTGATATATTAGTTTCTGGAAGAATCAAGACAATATTTTCTGAATATGTGTGATTTGTGGCACCCCAGGAATTTCTATAGGTGACTGGCAGAGTGCGTCCTCCTTGGTTAATTCACTCTCCATATTCAGTGATAAGTATTGAGCATGCTAATTGAATTATTTAAGTATACATGTTACTTGTTAATGACAGAAATAGGCAGATGTGACCATAAAATAGACATTGGTTCTGTATATATGATGTGACTATTATGATACAATTAAAGATACGTTAGCTTTTCAAGTAATCAGGTAAACATATTTACTTACAATAATATAATACAGAGTCAGAGTATTTGAAAAGATAATCTATACCATAAATAACAATCAACAATTTTGGAAACAGACTAAGTGTTTTATAATAACAGAATATATTAAAGCAAATGTTTTGCAAAGGGTAAAGTAGCAAATAGTATAGTAAATAAACCTTAGGAGTCTAAAATAATTAGCCTAGAACCAGATGGTAACTTGAACACTGTGTGTACCAGCCTCAACTGAGTGGCTCAACTGCAATTATGAACCATTTTAAGCACTAGAATTAAGAAAGGCAACTAAAATGAAATCAATAATAATAACAAAAAAGGTAAAAAGAAAAAAAAAGATTTAAGCTTTTAGTTTTAGTGACTCTCCATTAAAATCTGAACTCTTACAGTGTTCTTGCTCACTACTACTAAATGGGAAACTTCCCTGTCTTTCCTGTGTTGGCATCAAGCCTTGCTTTTGGGATATGATATTTATGAGAGCGCTGCAGGCTCTCTAATACCAAGCATGTCCACTAGATACAAGACGGATAATTCAACTTGAGTTTTAGCATTAGCTCATTAGCTCAGACCTGTTTTCGGGGGGAGGGTAGGGGGAGTTCATTTCAAACCAGAGCTTCTTAGTGGACAAAATAACTGAAGATTTATAGACAGGATCACAACTTGAAATGGGAATATTTTCTTTTTCTCATATGCATGAATATGCAAAATAATAAGAATTTTCTCTTACTAATTTTATAGTTCTTATGACAAATGTCATTTTGTACTTTATCTCCCAAAATGTAAAATGTATATATACAGACACATATACATGTATAAATGCACATACACATGCACATATATACAAAGGAGTCCCCACAAAACTGGAATTATCTTTTGGAGGGTGGACCCCTTGTAGTACACTCAGAATTTGTTCCTCCAGATCAAACTGTCAACCAAACTTTTTATCTGGAAGTTTTGAGAAGGTTTCATCATGATTTGCGGAAAAAACACCCTGAATTGTGACAAGCAGATGACTGGTTCTTCCACCCTGAAAACTCTACACTGTAGAGTATTCAACAGTTTTTGACTTCGTGCCCATTCTCTCTATTCACTTATGATGGTCTGAGCAACTTTTGTTTGTTTGTTTGTTTGTTACCCTGGATGAAAAACATCCTCAAAGGGAAATGTTTTGCTGATGCGGAAGAGGTAAAACAAACCGGCAGAAGGACTGAAGGACATCAAAGTTGACGAGTTCAAGCTGGGTGTGTTGGCTCAAGCCTGCAATCACAGCACTTTGGGAGACTGAGGCAAGATGATTGCCTGAGTCCAGGGGTTTGAGACCAGCCTGGATAACTTGGTAAGATCTCATCTCTACAATAAATCTAAAAATTAGCCAGGCGAATGGTGCACACTTGTGGTTCCAGCTGCTTGAAAAGCTGAGGTGGAAGGATCGCCTGAACCCAGCAGCCCAGCAGGTCAAGGCTGCGGTGGCCATGAGTGTGCCCCTGCACTCCAGCCTGGGCAACAGAGTGAGACTCTGAATCCAAAAGAAAAAAAAAATCGATAAGTTCAAAACTGTTTTAAGCAGTAGACAAAGCACCTCAACAGGTGTAGTGTATCAAACAGAGAGTGCTTTGAAAGTGACTGAAGTTTAAATATGTAAGAATAAATACATAATTTTGTAATAAATAAATTCCATTTTGGAGGTTCCTCCTTGGTATATAGAAAGTTCTAGATATCATTGTGATATTTGATATGTGTTTCTGTTTTGTTTTATTTTGCTTTCTTTTTATTTGAAATCAATTTTTTGTATATATGTTAAAGAATATTTATAGAACACTGGTTTGGACTGAGCCCCTGCACTAGGCTCAACAGATCAAACTAAAATGGAATTATTCATGCTGACGTTCCACAACTACCAAGCTGAAAACAAGGTTCTTGTATGACCTTCTGAGAAATCGTGTGTGTGTGTGTGTGTGTGTGTGTGTGTGTGTGTGTGTGTGTAGTGAAAGAGAGAGAAAACTAGACAAATTTCTAAATAGACCAGTTTTAGCCAGCATAAGAAATTTCCCTCTGCTTTAACTTTTACAAGAAAAGTAACATTGAAACAACCAATCTATTTTTTGTTTCTGCTTTTTCAGTCCTATTTTGTCCCTAAAACTATCCTCTTGCCCTATTCTAGACTGAAAATGAAAGCCAACTAATATATTAAAACTAAATATATAATATTATATTTTGGCTGGCAGAATAAGTCTGCCGAATCTTTGTTATCATCCTAACAAAGATTAGAAATAAATCTTGAGAAAGTTTCTACATGGACAAGTATTATTGTAGTATTATTGTACTGTGTTTAATTCTTAAGCATTATGCACAGTAGCAGACAGGAAACAGATATACTGTGCATAACTAATTCCTGTTATCTAAGCTGAAGCACTACTTACCTTGTTTTTTCAGATAAAATATAATTTGATGCACCATTAAAAAATAATCAGTGATTTTCAGTTAATAAAATAGTACAGAAATAATTTGATTAACAATTTTTGTCATGTTATTTGCATTATAATAATAGTATTACAGATATTTTATGCATTATTTTGTTCATTAAATAAAGCAAGTATAATTTAAATATTATTTCTATAAAGTATATTTCTTTAAAAGCTTTTTAGAGATGTTTAGAAATAGTATAAGGCTACCATGTATTACTTTGGAATACACTGAATTTTAATAAGTACAAATAATAACACCTGTGTAATAAGGCAAATTCAAGGATATTATACCTAAAGCAATGGCCAGGAGCTTAAGTGCATTTTTTTTCAGAATACTACAAAACAAAACTAAGAACACGCTGCAAATAATTTGATTGTATATAATTTATGAATGACAAATTATCAGTTTTGTTTTATACATTTTTTTGCATTTAAAAAATGCTTTCCCTTTGTCTGGAGGTAATGGTTCATGCCTATATTCTCAACACTTTGGGAAATGTAGGCAGAAGGATTGCTTGAGCCCAGGAGTTCAAGATCAGCCTGGGCAGCATAGTAAGACCTCATTCCTACAAAAAATTAAAATAGAGCTAGGTTTGGAGGTTGCATGGATGTAAACCCAGCTATCCCAGCTACTCAGAAGGCTAACCCGGGTGGATCAGGGAAACCCAGGAGCTGGAGGCTGAAGTGAGCCATGACTGGCTGTGCCATTGTACTCTAGCATGTGCCACAAAATGAGACCCTGACAAAAAAATAAAAAATATAAATTTACATATGCGATATTAGAATATGTTTTACACATACTAAAATAGATGTAAAACACATTTAAATATAAAACATTTATTATTTATTTTAAATTCAAAGGGTACAGTTAAAGGTTTGTTACATGGAAATATTGCATGATGGTTTGTGTTTCTACTGAACCTGTCACCCAGTGACTGAACATGGTAGCCAACAGGTAGAATTTCATTCCTTGCCCCTCACTCTCCCTGCCCCCTTCGGAAGTCCCCAGTGTCTATTTGTGTCCATCTTTATGTCCGTGTGTGCCCGGTGTTTAGCTCCCACTTGGAAATGAGAACATGCAGGATTTGATTTTCTGTTTCTGTTAGTTAATGTTGAATAATGGCCTCTATCATTATCCACATTGCTACAAAGAGCATGATTTCATTCTTCCATATAACTGCTTAGTAGTCCATGGTATATATGTACCACATTTTCTTTATCCAGTTCACCACTGATGGTCATCTAGGTTGATTCCATATTTTTGCTATTGTGAATTGTGCTGCAATACACATGAGAAGGTTTCTCTTTGTTCACTTGGGTATAAAGTCAGAAATGAGATTACTAGGTTAAGTGACAAATCTATCTTTAGTTTGTTGCAAAATCTCCAAACTGCTTTCCATAGGGTGTGAACTAGTTTACATTCCCACCAGCAGTGTATAAGCATCCCCTTTCCTTCACAACCTTGCCAACATCTGTTGTTTCTTGACTTTTTAATAATAGCCATTCTGACTTGTGTGAGGTGCTAGTTCATTGAAGTTTTGATTTGTATTTCTTTTTTTTTTTTTTTTTGAGTTGGAGTCTCACTCTGTCGCCCAAACTGGAGTGCAGTGACCGCTCGGTCACCGCAGCCTCGACCTGCTGGGTTCTGGCGATCCTTCCGCCTCAGCCTTCCAAGTAGCCGGAATTACAGGCATACGCTACCACGCCCGGCTGATTTTGTGATTTTATTATTGAGATGAGGTCTCGCTGCCCAGGCGGGTCTCGAACCTCGGGCTCAGGCAATCCACTCACCTCAGCCTCCCAAAGGCGTGGGATTACAGGCTGAGCCACCAAGCCCAGCTTTGATTTGTATTTCTATGATGATTAGTTATGGTGAAAATTTTTTTCATAGGTCACTTGAGTGTCTTTATGAGAAGTATATGCTCATGTCCTTTGTCTACTTTTTTTTTTTCATTTGGAGTTTCACTCTGTCACCCAAACTGGAGTGCAGTAGCACGCTCCCGACCACCACAGTCTCGACCTGTTGGACTCCGGCAATCCTTCTCCCTCAGCCTTCCAAGTAGCTGGAACTACAGGCACACGCTACCAAACCTGGCCAAGTTTTTGATTAATTGTAGAAATAAGGTCTCACCAAGTTGCCCATGCGGGTCTCGAACCCGCGGGCTCAGGCAATTCACTCACCTCAGCCTCCCAAGGCACGGGATTACAGGCTGAGCCACCGTGCCTGGCCTTTGTCTACTTTTTAATGGAGTTATTTATTTTCTTGTGGATTTGTTTATGTTTTTAAAAGATTCTGGATGTTATGCCATGGTCAGATGCATAGTTTGCAAATATTTTCTACAAGTTATTTATTTACTTTGTTAATAGTTTCTTTTGCTGTGGAGAAACTCTTTAGTTTAATTAGAACCTAATTGTCATTTTTTGTTTTTGTAACTTTTTTTTAGAACTCAGTCATAAATTTGTCACCTGGTTCAATGTCTAGAAGAGGATTTCCTACGTTTTCTTCTAGGATTTTAATAGTCTGATGTCTTACCTTTTAGTTTTAATCCATCTTGAGTGATTTTTTTTGTAAGAGGTATGAGTCTGGTTTTATTCTTCTGCATATAGTTAGTCAGTTTTTTCAGCACAATTTATTGAAAGAGTGTCTTTCCCCAATGTCTGTTTTTATCCACTTTGTCAAAGATGAGTTGGTTGTAGGTCAGTGATTTGAGTTCTTGGTTCTCTCTTCTGTTCCATTGGTCTATGTGTTTATTTTTGTACCAGTTACATGTTGTTTTGCATGCTGGAGGCAGGGTGACGACATGTGGTGTGTTGTCTGCTCCTTCCTTCTTGTTGTGGCTATGGTATTTGACCCATGAATACATGGAACTGCCCAGTCTTTCTGTTTATCAGGGTGATGTCAGCTGGTGCTGGACTGCTTATAGAACCAACACCCAGGGGATTCCCTTTGGGCTCTATCAATACCTCTGCTCAGTTTCTGGGTTGCTTCCCTGTGGAGATCAAGGGTGGTCAAAGGGTCTCTCTTGTGCCTAGAATTGCAAAGGTTAATAAGGAAGATAAAACTCCGAGAGTCTCTCACTCACTCCCCCCTTCCCTATACTGGGAAGTCTCTCCCTGCTCTGTGCTGACCTTGAATCAGTAGTCTGTATGGCTTTGTTTTCCTGTCCTCTCCATGGTTCCTATTGCTTCTCTGGTAAACTTTAGCATGCTCTCTCAAACAACTCAACCAAACTGCTGGTATTTATGTTATTTCAATTCTCTGTTAGAGAGTCACCTACTTGCTGCTTCTAGTCAGTCATCTTGAATCAGAACTCCTATAAATATATTTAACATTACTTTTTATTTTTTAAAAAAAGGTAGTATATATTTTTATACCTTTGCAAGTAAGTTTTTCATAGTTTAAATAATCTGGTTGTTTATTGAGCATTTACTGCCTAAAGCTCTATTGAGGACTAAAATAGCCATTGACCAAAATCATGAAATAAAAACTGAATCTGTCTTCTTGGTGACTCTGTTAGTAATGTATTTTATTTATGAAAGTATGCTATACTATTTAACTATATGATAGGATATAATTTAGTGGTTATTAGTGCAAAACTGGAATCATGTTAACTGGATGTGAAAACTTGCTCCATCACTCAGGTTTTTAGAGGAAGAGTTCTCTGAAAATATAACTGTGTATATATGTATGTATATGATAAATAACAATTGTAGTGTATATGTGTATATATATGATAAATAACAATTGTACCTTGAACTATAATATATTTTAATAAAGTAATAAATGAAAAATATTTTAAAAATCCATAGCGTACGGTGTGCATAAACTATTTTTTGCAATGTTTTATTTTAATGTTTTAAATTTAATTTTATTATTAAATATTATTTGATGTGATGAACTCAAATGTGGCATGCTGGCAAGAAGTGAGTGATAGTCTACAGAATATTGAGGTGCCCTCTCTGGTAGCATCTGCATTATAGGTGCATATGCTAAGTGTACATGCTAATCAACATATTCTTTTTTTAACTGAACATACTCTAGCACATTTCTTGAATTTTATCTCTAAAAAGGCATATGCCATAGAGCCTAAGAAAGATATGTAAATCACTTGAACAAAGAATAAGAGAAGTATATTGGTTCAGAAGTTATTTAGGAAATATATTAGACTTTACTAAATCATTTGATGTTGACATTGAGAGAGAGTGAAATTAACTATTACAAATATGTTCTCTTGAATAAAGGGAAGACATTAAATGCTGGAGGAGAAATAGGTAGTTGTTGAGGAATTATTTAAGTTTCTGATGAAGATTGCAGATGGAGAGTTATCTCTTGGAATAGTAATCAAATTGCAGCTAATTGAAGATATGGGAAGAATCATCAAGTCAAAGTGAGAATCAGCTGTCATAGATGTACTGATGAAACTATAGGAGCGTAGTGCCATAAAGTCTACTGAAACAGAATGTTTAAAGAATACAAATTTTAAAAAGGTTAAATGGTGTCTGGTTTCTCTAATACCTTTACTTAGATTGATCTAATTAATCTTCATGATTTCTCAATAAATTGTATATTAATGTAAACATAGATAACTTGCCCAAAGTCACAGATGTTTTGTTTGGTCTGGAAGTCAAACAGAGCTATTGGAATTAACCTCTATACTATGAGCATACAAAATTTATTTATTTCTCTCCCTTTCACATACACAAACACAGCTACTACAGATCATCAAACTGGGATGCTAAGGCAGAGCTCCTTGAATACTGTTCTAGAAATCAGGTTTTCTCTGAATCTATCATATAAGAATGTGGTATTTATCTGTATTGCTCAAGATACCAACTTGACTTCACAGAGGAAGAAGATAGAGAAGCAAAGATTGAGGTTATAGTTTAACTGTCTCTGTAAAAAAAAAATAAAAGTTATTCCTACGTATATCCATGGCCATGTTTTAAAAAAAAAAAAACTGAAAAAAGTCTTAACATATGAGTATAGTAGCTATATACATAACTGAGTATTGTTACATTATCTGGAAAGAGAAAATGAATATGAAAGAATACCAAGAAGCTTTAACAGCCATATTTCCAAGAATATATTTATGGTCATACTTTTAATATCAGGCATTATATAACTTTTATGATGAAAGATGAGGATTTTAGTTTCTGTTACCCAACTCCTCTTCATTCCTTCATCTTTTCAAGATGGCTAAATTATACATTTTGTTTATATCAATATTCACTATGTATATCAGTAAGAGTATGCAAACAGTATTCATATATGAAACACATTAGAGGTCAAAGTGTTTATTTTACTTTTCTGACAGTAATTTACTCTTACTCAGTGTGTGATTTCTTAGTGCCTGTACTTCAACCAGTCATCCTTGAGTTTTCCAAGCAAAATGTAAACAGATATTTTGTCAATTTTATCTACATGGGGACATTCTCCAAGAACTACCATTCATCTTGCTACAATCAGGGTCATTGCTCTCTGCATTCACAGCACAGACATCATGTCATTTCCCTTTATCACTACAGTGGGAATCTCCCCCAAACCTCTGTTATGTGGCTGTCTTGTTTTCTGGATGTCAGGACCCCCTCCTGTGATGGAGCACCTTTCCAAGATTATGTGTTGGAACTTTAAGACCTTGCTTGTGTGTTTTAAAATGCCTCTCTTGATCTTAAATAGTGATTCAATAGTGAACTAGTTGTAGAATGGATAGTATGAATCATCTACCCTGAGTTATAAACAATGGCTGTTAATTTTTTCTTTCTCTGGATGATTTTATAATATTATATTTGACACTTACATTTTGAAATTTCAATTGATGGGCTTTAATGTAGATCTCTTTTTCATCATTCTGCTGGTTATACTTTGAGTCTTATCAATTAGAAAAAACTTTTTTTTTTTTTTTTTTGAGTTGGAGTCTCACTCTGTTGCCTAGGCTAGAGTGCAGTGGCACACTCCCGGCCACCGCAGTCTCAACCTTCTGGTCTCCAACAATCCTTCTGCCTCAGTCTTCCAAGTAGCTGGAAATATAGGTGCATGCTACCTTGCCCAACTAATTTTTTATTTATTGTAGAGACGAGGTCTCATCATGTTTCATGTGTGGGTCTCTAACCTGCAGGCTCAGGCAATCCACTTGCCTCAGCCTCCCAAAGTGCTGTGATTATAAACTGAGCCACTGAATCCGGCTTAAAAAACCACATTTAAAAAATTAACTTAAAAACTAAAAAAGCAGACAACAAACTTGGGGAAAATTGGCAAGCAACTACTGACAAAAAGTTTCTGGATTCAGTCAAGATAAAAATAGATACATATCAAGCTTTGTGTCACAAATAATTCTTGTAGAGTCTAAACTTCTCCAGTGAGTAGAACAAGATGGTTGATATTCCAATTTTTACAAATATTTACCATCATGTTGATATTTAAAAGTTTATATTTGAGTTCCTTTTATGGAACTCAATCTTAAGTTTGTATATAGAAGCAAAAGTTCTAAACCAGCAATATTAATAAATCATCTCCAATATATTATAAAAACTATAAGATATCAAGATTAAGCAAGTTCATTGTCAAAAAATGCAAAGAATGTATTTTATTAATATATTGTATTTAATCATTAATAGAGAAGTCGATATAAAATGTGAATATTTCAATGGATTCTGAATCAATTCAGTAATTTGATAAATTCACTATTAAGTTGACACCTCATAACAAAATAGTTACACATTTTTTAGAAGTCTGGAAAATACTAACAATTTTACATTGTTCATTATCTTTCTTTAATATAACAAAAATATGTTGTTTTGAAAACATGACCATCACTCTTAGACTTGAAACATGAAGGATTTCCATTAAAAATCCCAGGAAGCATGGAAAGCAGGAATGAAAGTAAAGGTGTGAGAGAAAGCTTGAAGCATGAACACAAATGGCAGAGAATGGCATCAAGTAAGTGAACCTCAACCCCTTTTTTCCTTGGAGACACAAAAGAAGAGTAGCTAAAAACAAGGATGTAGCATCACCACAAGCAATTACACAAATAAATACAGAAAGTTAAATTTATAAATATATTTTGCCAATGACAGTGACTAGCAAGTAATTTTAAAGCATGGCAAGGAATGCTAATCATAGTCAAGAGCTGTCAGAGTTTGATGTGCTGATGTAAATGTTGAATGGAAGTTTATTACATGTTACTTGATAATCCCCTTGATGGAAAGTAAGTTCAAGGGGGACTTGACATCAAGATATTAAAATCCTCATGTAAGAATTTAATAAAATTTTTAAAAAGGGCATTTTATATCTTTGTAGCATGTGACCTAGAAAAAATTGTCTAATTCTTTGGAAAATAAAAGAACTCAAGCCATATGCCAAAGCAAAGGCAAAATAAAATAGTCTCATAATGAAATATTGCAATTGTGACTATTGAATAAAAAGAAAAGTCTTTCTAAACATGATCTCAGAAAATTTTTGTATTATTATTGTTTTAATTCACACAAAAATATTATATATTCATGGGTTACAGTATATGTATATAATATATAATAATCACATCAGGATAATTCGCATATTCATAGTAACTATGAGGGATAGTCTTGGCTACTGTGGTAGTTGCCTTTAGCCATTTACTCAACAACAGTGATTTCTTCTATCACTTCATAACTCTATTACTACAGGTTCTCTGAAACTCTGCCTTGACTTCTGGGGCCTGAGAAGCAGTCAGCAGCTAAGCTTCTGGGACCTTTTATTGTATAATAAAAAGAAAAGATTTGTGAGATTGAAATATCACTAATTAATACAGTTTTGTGAAATCTGGACTGCTGCAGTTATTCTGCAACTGTGTGAATCGACAGCACTCATTATTTTTGTGTTTATAGACATGTAGCATGCAAAGAGAAAATATCTTGTCAGAATGTTGCTGTCACCACCACTACACTCATTTACTTTTCTAGAAACACTCATCCCTACCACTGTCTGCTATTACTGCTATTAGAAACAATGGCTGACATCACATTGATACCCAAGCCAGGTAAAGATGCAACAAAGAAAGAGAACTACAGGCCAATATATTTGATGAACATAGATGCTAAAATTCTCAACAAGATCCTAGCAAACCGAATTCAGCAATACATCTCAAAAATCATCCATCATGACCAAGTAGGCTTCATTCCTGGGATGCAAGGCTGGTTCAACAATCGTAAAACCATAAATGTAATTAAATACATCAACAGATGTCAAAACAAAAACCACATGATTATATCATTAGATTCAGAAAAAGCTTTTGATAAAATCCAGCACCCCTTCTTGATAAAAACCCTTGAACATCTAGGCATACTGGGAACATACTTCAAAATAGTAAAAGCCATCTGTGAGAAACCCACAGTCAGCATACTACTAAGTGGACAAAAATTGGAACCATTTCCCCTGAAAACTGGAACAAGACAAGGATGCCCACTCTCACCCCTCCTGTTCAACATAGTGTTGGAAGTCCTGGCTTGAGCAATCAGAGAAGAGGAGCCAATCAGGGGTATCCAAATAGGAAAAGAGGAAGTCAAGTTATCTCTCTTTGCAGATGATATGATTGTTTACCTTGAAAACCCAAGAGAATCTGTCAAAAACCTCCTTACACTGATAAAGGCCTTTAGCAAAGTCTCAGGATACAAAATAAATGTACAAAAGACAATCACAGAAACCCAAATAAAGACACAATTCCATTCAAAATAGCCACAAAAAAAATGAAATACCTTGGCATCTTCCTAACCAGAGATGTGAAAGACCTCTACAATGAAAACTACAAAACACTGCTCAAAGAAATCAAAGATGACACAAACAAATGGAAAAGTATCCCATGCTCGTGGATTGGAAGAATCAACATTGTGAAGATGTCCATTTTACCTAAGGCAATCTACAAATTCAATGCAATACCCATCAAATTACCAGCAACATTCTTCTCAGACCTAGAAAAGACAACACAGGAATTCATATGGAAACACGAACGTCCAAGAATAGCCAGAACGATCCTCAGCAAAAAAACCAAAGCAGGTGGTATCACATTACCAGACTTCAAACTTTACTATAAAGCTACAATCATCAAAACAATCATCAAAACAGCTTGGTATTGGTATAGGAACAGGCATATAGATCAATGGAATAGAATTGAGATTCCAGAAGCAAAACCTCAATTTCTCAACCAACTCATCTTCAACAAGGCCTCCACCACCTACCACTGGGGAGAGGAGAATCTATTCCATACATGGTGCTGGGAAAACTGGCTGACCACATGCAAAAGGTTTAAACAGGACCCCTATCTATCCCCATGCACAAAGGTTAACTCCAAATGGATCAGAGACCTAAATGTAAAACCTTAAACCATAAGAATCTTAGAAAATGAAGGAAAAACCCTCATGGAAATCGGAACCGGCATCCAATTCCTGAACAAAACCCAAAACCCACAGGTCATAAGAGAGAAGATAGACAAGTGGGACTTTATTAAACTCACAAGCTTCTGCAAGGCCAAAGAAACCATCAAGTGAGCAGGGAGACAGCCTACAGACTGGGAAAAAATATTTGCCAACACCAGGTCTGGCAAAGGCTTAACATCCTGGATCTACAAGGAACTAAAATGTGCTGAAAAGAAATAAACAAACAACCCCATTATAAAATGGGCAAAAGATATGAACAGACACTTCACAAAAGAGGACATCTGAGCAGCCAACAAGCACATGAAGAAATGTTCAACCTCACTAATCATCAGGGAGATGCAAATCAAAACCACACTGATATATCACCTAACTCCAGTCAGAATGACAATTATCAACAACTCAAAAAATAACAGCTGCTGGATAGGGTGTGGCAAAAAGGGAACACTTCTACACTGCTGGTGGGAGTGTAAACTAGTGCAACCTCTGTGGAAAGCAGTGTGGCCATTCCTAAAAGCTCTAAATATCAACCTCTCATATGACCCCGCGATCCCCCTACAGGGCATATACCCTGAAGAACTCAAATCACTCTATAAAAAAGATACCTGCACACACGTTTATTGCAGTATTGTTCACAATAGCAAGAACCTGGAAACAACCATGCTGCCCATCAAAAGAGTACTGGATTAAAAAATGTGGTACATATACACAATGGAATACTATGCAGCCATAAAAAAGAACAAAATCATGAATTTCGCAGCAACTTGGATGGAACTAGAGTCTATAATACTGAGTGACCTCTCACAGAAACAAAGATCCGAGTATCACATGTTTTCACTCATATAATGGACCTTGAACATACAATGTAATACTATAAGAAAATGACTGATGGTACTGGGAAACTATGGGGGGGGATGGGATTAACAGTAGCAAATATCTGTCTGGGGATGGGGAAACACCTCTTATCAACAGGGTGCCTGAATGAAACGTAATTGTACACCTAACCCTTAACTGTACCCCACAAAACCATAATAAAAAATATTGATTAAAAAAAAAAAAAAAGCGAATTGACATGGAGGGGGGTGTGCTCAATTGCCAGCTACCAGACTAGATGATTCACAAATGTTAACTTGGGGGAAAAAAAAAAAAGAAAGAAACAATGGCTGGAAAATGGGGTTATTAAGTATTTTTAAAATTTCAACTGTTTTTTAAAAACCAAATGCTTACAAGTAGAAATTTATGTTAATCAAAGAAAAAACTTTATAGTAATAGAACCAATGTATTTTATGTGAAACAAGTATACAGTTTTTAGTATCTAGTTTCTAGAACTCAACACATTTAAGATTTGTGTTGTTGCACTTTTCAGGAGCTCAGCAGTTTTTGACTGCTGAGTACTACTAATTGTATAAAGATAGCACAATTTATCCATTTATTGTTGACCTAGGCTGTTACTAGATTTTTGGGAATTATCAATAATGCTGTTATATAGCCACAGTTTTCAGTGTGGTAGGATAAATATCTAGATGTGGAATTTCTAAGTTATATGGTAGATATATATTTAAATTTAAAAAAAAACAAACCAGGCTTTTGCCACCTCCCCTACTTTAGGGAGGTGAGTCACCTCTTTCTTTCTCTCTAATTTACTTTCAAAGAAACTATATTTTCTAATCTAAAATAAAAAAGCAAAAAAAAACCAAACAAAAACTCCAAAACAGCACAGCTTTCCAAAGTAGTTTTACTATTTTATACTTCCACCAGCAGTGTCTGTGAGTCATGGTCCTTTACAAAACAGTATTTGGAGTTACCACGTTTATATTTATTGGTTTTTGAGTTGGAATCTCACACCGTCACCCAGGCCAGGCTCCGGCGTTCCTTCCCCCTCAGCCTTCCAAGTAGCCAGAACTACAGGCGTGTGCTATGGCACCCAGCTAATTTTTTATTATTGTAGAGATGAGGTCTCGCCAAGTTGCCTGGGCTGGTCTCAAACCTGCGGTCTCAGGCAATCCACTTGTCTCACCCTCCCAAAGTGGTAGGATTATAGGCTTAGCCACCAAGCTCGGCCTAAACATTTTTATTTTTAACTTAGTCACTAAAGTAGGAGAATATGTTTTACTGTCTCATTGTTATTAAAAAGTTTTCATTTCCATTATAATTAACACTATTGAACGCTTTTTTCCTACTTTTTTTGACCATTTTAATTCTTTTTTTCTGTGAAATATTTGTTACATTTTTGCCCATTTTTATTGGATTGTTTGTGTTTTTATATAATAAGTTGTAGTAGTTCTTGATCTACTTTGGCTTCAAGTAATTTTTAGTATTTAGAGTGTCTATTTGGTCTGTAGAATATCTATTCACTTCATTAGTGGTTTCTCTTCCTTTTTATTTATTTATTTTTTTTGAATAAGCATTTCACTCTCTTACCCAGACTAGAGTGCAAGGGCACAATCATGACTCACTACAGCCTCAACCTCCTGGACTCAGGTGATCTTTCCATCTCAGCTTCCCTCCCAAGTAGTCGGGACTGCAGGCACATACAACCACACCCAGTAATTTTTTTATTTTTTGTTTTTGTAGAGACCATGTCTCACTATGTTGCCCAGGCTGATCTTGAACTCTTGGCCTCAAGTGAGCCTCCTGCCTTGGCCTCCTAAAGTGTTGGGACTACAAGCATGAGTTACCAAGCCCTGACAGAGGTTTCTTTTAATGAGAAGACATTTGTAATTGTAATAATTTGTCTCATTTTTTCCTTGTACAATTATTTTTTTCTTTGATTTGTCTAAGAAGTACTTGCCTATCCACAAGCCATAGAGATATCTTTTCTACTTATTTTCTGAAACATTATCTTTTGTTTTCTATACTTAGGAATCTGATACATCTAAAATTGATTTTTGTGTATGGTATAAAGTAGAGGTTGACTTCTTATCCCCTTTCCTCACATTTATATTTTGTTGTTTCGGCAACATTTGGTGAACAGATTTTCTATTCCCCATTTAATTGCTTTGGCATCCATGTAAATCATTTGACCAATGATATGGGGGTCTATTTCTGTATTCTCTATTCTGCTTCATTGATCTGTCTATCCCTCTGGCAAAACTACACTATCTGTAATAATATAGCATTACAAAAAATTTTTAAATATTTAATGAAATATTTTTCATTTCTCTAACTTTTTTTTCTATTTTTAATCCTGTATTCTTCCAAATAGTTTTTTAAGTCACCTTGTACATTGTTAGAAAATAATCCAGTTTGTATCATATTGATGCTATAATTTAATCTTGGAAGTAATGGTATCATTACAATACAGTCCATATTATAAGATATATTATTTCAACCTTTTTGATAAATTATTTGTTACTAAGTGTTAAAAGCCTGAAATATTATTACTATAAATTTATTCTAAGCAGAAAAAATTGATTAATTTTAAACTAACAATGAAGTGCACAAAGTTATATACAGGAAATCGTGTTGAAGCATTATTTCTAATATTTATAACCTAGAACAAGCTGGCATCACTATTAATATTGGTTACTATTAGTAGTAGTGGACCTGTTCTTGTTCCTGTTCAACTGCAAGACATTTAAGGACAGAAACAAGCTGCTATTTGTTTGACTTCTTCATCAATTGTCTTTTAAAACTAGCTCTCTAGATATTGCAGAAATTTCTGGAAGGGATGTTGAAAGGTAACTGATATACAGCATAGTGTGCCTCAGCCCTATACGTTTCTTAAGTGCCTACTGAGCTCAGTTGTATTCTGCAGAGGGATTTGCAAACATTAATATGAAATGACTCAAAAATTATCTCCATTGTCAAATATATTTGGCTACACAATATAACAACTTTATGAAGACACATGGTACATAGTGGTATCTTACAAACCTGGAATCCTGCTCTAAAGAGCATGCTTATCTTGGTTTAACTGTATATTCCCAGACTCAATTGGTCATGGGCCTCTCTCTAGCCCCTCCCTTTTTGATTAAACATATTTCAGCATCTGTGAAATGCAGTTTGGGGAACCCAGTACATTTTAAAGCTTAATTTTTTTTTAATATACGTATTTGTTTTTCACTTTTTGAAAACATACATACAACTTTTTTTTGTTGAGTCAGTCTCACTCTGTTACCCACGCAGGAGTGCAGTGGCATGTGTAACCTTATTTTAAACATCAATATCATAGTATGACATTCTTAAAATGAGAGCTTAGAATTTTAATTTATTTTTAATTGATAGATATAATTGTATGCATTTATCATACACATCACGATGTTTTGAAGCACATATACATTGTGAAATGGTTAAATCTATCAAATTGACATATCCATTATCTCATATAATGACCATACAGAAATAGAATTAGGATATACTCATATAAAAATGGGAAGTAAAAAATAAGTACACAATCTAATTTTTGTAATGACACAAATAACTATTGGATTATCTACCAAAATATGATACCTTTTGATGAGCATCTTCTTGTTTTTTTATAACTATAGGCTTATTCATGTTTTAAAAATATTTTTATGTTAAAAGTATTTTTACTTTGCAAAAATAAGTTATTTTAATGCATACATACTTTTAAATTCTTTCTTCATAAGTTTTTTTTTGGAGGGGATAGTATAATTTCTAATAGACTAAAGCTAAAAACTCTTTTAAGATGGTAAGCATATCTGCCATACATAGTTCAGTTTCATCTGCTGAGTAAAAGATGTACATTTTAGGTACAATTGGTAACATGCAGTTTTCTATATCATACTTATATATATAGTCACACACATATACACACCCATAAATATAACACACACAATATATAACATATAAATATGTATATGCACAATATTCCATTTTTATAATTTTATCTGCAAAAATATTATATTCTCACACACACACACACACACACACACACACACACACACACACACACACACACATATATGCAGGTAAATATGCTTCCTTCAGAACACTTTACTTTTCCATCAGGCAAAATTAAATGCTTCTGTTGCCTTTCATACAATAAAAGATCCATGTGGCGTAGAATATGCAGACAAATTTTAGGCAGGTTTTCAGGTCCAATTGAGGTTTGAGGTTACAATTTAGTGGCAGCACAGCCAACACAGTATGTACATTTCTTGGTAAACCACTAAATATTCTGGATATAGAAGGGAGCAAGCAGACAGTTTTATTGATCTCAGTTGGGTTTTGTTAGTAGATATCATAAAGGAATAAGGAAAAGAAAGGAAATAATATTGGTTCATAGGAATGAATAGGAGAGAAAGTAAAAAGAAAACGTTTATATAGCTATACTAGGAGAGTCAAAAGCATGGAAGGTCTCATGTGATAAATGAAAAGGTAGACAAAAACACTACAGAGTTATACTCAGAGAAAGAAATCTCCAATTAAAAAGTTTGGAGATAAAATATTATAGATAATGACGATAATCAGCTTATGTCTAGGAATAAGTGAGTAACATACAGTTAGCATGAGCATCTGGACATAATCACAATCTAAAAATATGAACAGCTGTCATATAAGTGAATATCACAGTCATTTGCATTGTTTCAATATTTTTTGCCAAGAAGTCAGAAGAAACTAGAAACCACAATGAATATGGGAATAGTCAAGATGCATAATTGTACAGAATGGAAGACATTTTTATAGATGATTAGACAAGCCCTTTGCAGAAAGAGCAGTGAGGTGCAGAAGGAGCTTTGAAGGTTTATTTCACTCAGATTCTAGAAAATAGTCTCTTAAGACAGCTGTAGGGGGAAAAATGACACATGTGGTTAATATCTGGGTTTAAGTAAGACAAAAAAGAATTATTCAGAGAAAATAATAATCATGTATGAGAGTTTTCTTCATTTACCTGTGAAATAGGATTCTAAAAATTCTTAAAAGTCCTGAGTTTAAAAGGGAGACATATCAGCTGAGCATTGTCTTTGGCTGCATAAAGCATTAGGTTGGTAAAAAATTAATTGCTGTCTCAGATCGTGGATTTACAATTACTATAACTAGGCTCAAAAACATCTTTATTAATCAAAATAGGGACCATTAAATTCAACACATTTTTGCCAATGAGAAATAAGTTTGTTTATTCCTGTAGCATAAAAATCTATGCTTCAGGTTTCAACAAACACTTGGAAAGCATTTTCCGCAGCCTGCTAGTAGTGGAAGCATTTTCCCTGTAAAAAATTGTCAAGATGCTTGAAGAAGTGATAGTTGGTTGGCTAGAGGTCAGGTGAATATGGTGGATGAGGCAAAATTGCATAGCCCAATTTGTTCAACTTTGGTTGTGTGGTGTGTGGCCGGGTATTGTTTTGGAGAAGAATTAGGCCCTTTCGGTTGACCAAAGCTGGCTGCAGGTGTTTCCGTTTTCAATGCATCTCATTGATGTACTGAGCATACTACTCAGATGTAATGGTTTTGCTGGGATTCAAAAAGCTCTAGTAGATCAGACCAGCAGTAGATGGCCAAATAGTGACCATGACTTTTTTTGGATGTGGGATTAGCTCTGGAAAGTGCTCTGGAACTTCTTTGTGGTCCAGTCACTGAGCTGGTCATTGCCAGTTGTATAAAATCCATTTTTTGTCTCACATCACAATGTGATCGATAAATGGTTCATTGTGTAAAATAAGCAAAGACAACACTTTAAAATGATGATTTTTTTCAGCTCTTGAGGCACCCACTTACTGAGCTTTTTCACTTTTCCAATTAACTTCAAATGCTGAACAACTGAAGAATGGTAAATGTTGAGTTCTTTGGCAACTTCTTATATAGTTGTAAGATAATCAGCTTCAATGATTGCTCTCAGTTGGTCATTGTCAACCTCCGGTGGTTGGCCACTATACTCAAAATCTTCTAGGCTGTCTCATTTGCAAAATTTCTTGAACCACAATTGCACTGTATGTTCATTAAGAATTTCTATGCCAAGTGCATTGTTGATGTTGCAAGTTGTCTCTACTGCTTTAGGACCCATTTCAATCTCAAATAAGAAAATCATTTGACCTTACTTTTTGTCTAATATCATTTCCATAGTCTAAAATAAATATAAAATAAAAAACAAGTAATAAGTTATTACCAAAAACATAAAGCAAGATATGCTCATTAAAATAATGTATTACACAACCACTTTTATTAAGGACAGTCCAATCTCAAACTTTAACAATGAAAAAACCACAATTACATTTTCATCAACCTAATTGATAACAGATCAAAGTTGCTTAAAGAAATAAGTTAATCTTTTTCTAATATAAAAAGGAAGTCAGAGTTAGAAAGTACTGGATAGTTCATTAGCATGTGGAGGTCACCATTTTCACAGACTTTTTCTCTCTCTCTGATCCATCCACATTAAGTACTGTAATATTCATGGTCCTTTGTCTCATGTGACTTCCAGCCTTGTATTACTGGCTACAAACGTTAGAAAAATGAGAAAATAACAAGAAGAAAAAGATGGTGCTTATATCATAAAATAAAACATACCCAAATATCTCAGCAGCTATTCATGGGTACATAAGAACAATCCAAATCTTCACTGAAGACTTGGACAATGTTTCTTTTATTTTAATTTTATTTTTCTAGCAAGACCCATTGCAAGTCTGATGAAATCAAAGATGATAGTACATAAATCCATTTTTACCTAGATGTCCCCATCATCATTTTAGAATTTTTTCCTCCAAATTTGAATATTTTATTACTGAGACTGGTAATTCTGTTCCTTACCACCATCTTCAGGAGTAGAAGAATATAACAGGATAAAAGTATAGAGAGGACAGAAGAGAAAGGTGGTGACATATTCATTTCAGCCATTGCTCTAGTATGTGAAAAGAAGAAAGTCTGGTGGTAATAATTACAAGTGTTTTCTCAAAATAGTCATTCTAAATTGATTACGCTTCTGAGAATTTCAAAGTGTTGGAATTCTGATGGATGCTATTGAGGATAGAGGCCAAAATGATCACTTTCAGTAGCCAAATATTTAAATTTGGTGGGAAAACCTCTAAAATAATAATGTAGACATCTAGGTAAGATGGAATTGGGTGTAAGCTTCTTATTTTCCCATTCCTACTTCCCCATACTATTAAAGATTCCTACTCAAATCCATTTGAAATTAACAATAGATTGTACAATGACTAAGTAAAACATTTAATAATATGGTAAAAAGTTGGTAAAATATTGTTTTTCTCTCTTTTTCTTTTCTTTATTTGGAGTAAGAGTCTCACTCTGTCATCCAGACTGGAATGCAGTGGCACACTCATGGCCACCCCAGAGTCAACCTGCTGGGCTCCTGTAATCCTTCTGCCTCAGCATTCCAAATAGTAAGAACTACAAGTGTGTGCTGCCATGCCCAGCTAAGTTTTTGATTTATTGTAGAGACAAGGTCTCACCAAGTTGCCCAGGCTGGTCGTCTCAAAACCGTGGACTCAGGCAATCCTTTCACCTCCACCTCCCAAAATGCCAGGATTACAGCTGTGAACCACCATGCCTGGCTTATAAAATACTGTTAAATGATAAAGCCTGTTGCAAAGCTGTGTATATAATTATTCCCACTCCACATACCATATTTAAAAATACATTTATCCAACTGTTGTTCATACTTGAATGGGATATTTTGTTTTCTCCATGCCTTTCTCTTTTGGTCATATTAAATGAGTTACTATTGTAATGGAAAAAAATCAGGATATGTGGTTTTAAAAACAGTAAATATCTAAGTTTTTACTTATTAACAATTTCTGTAATGTGTTTTCCCTTTCAATGTCCTGTGTCATGCATATCCTTTCCTACATTTTTAAAATAATAAACCAGGTTAGTGCTTTATATTTTGTTCTCCTTCCAATAACAATCTAAGGAGGCCTTTTCTCTGTAGTCAGAGGCTGGGCACATTGGTAAGCCTGAAGGCTGACTTGTGAAAATTGGTAAATCTTGGCACTTAATATTAGGAGCCTGAGACAGTTCCATCCTCCCTCATTAGGTACTGGGAGTGATTACTTGCATTCTAAAGAAATCAAATGTCTTGAATATTTTTCAAGTAAGACAAGGCATATAATACACTATTTTGAATTTTTCAGTGTTGTTGGTAATGCATAATGTGATGCAGCCTAACGTTACTGTGATCAGGTTCTTTTTTGTTTCTTGATGTTTTAAAAATGTTTTATAGCAAATCATTATGCAACATATACATTTATCTTCATATTACAGTGACAATATGTTGGTAAATCACTGAAGTGTTGTATTATATTTGCATTTATTTCCTTTCGTAAAACAATAGTCATATATTTTATTCTTCTAATTTATACAACCTTATTCATGCACACCCAACAACAGCAACAACAAAAACTAGAGGTTTTTTTTGTAATCATGCTGCTGTAAACTCACTAAGAAAAGGATGTGATAATGAAACACTACTGGGTATACAATGAAGATGCCACTGAGGAAGACTCAATTGTTCATTTTAAGATTTCCATTAATTCTTGGGCTTTCCTGAAATCTAGGTGGCAGCCAGGGCAAAATATTCATTTAGCCATCGTGAAGTTCATTCATTAAATACCTGGGTGCCTATTATGTGCAAGGCCCACCTGCAAGTTCCAGAAATACAACATTAAAAGATGAATGACTGTTCTTGTGAAGATTTAATTTTAATAAAATAAGTAATAAACTGAAAAACAATGAAGTGTATAGTGTGACAGATGGTAAGAGCTATGGAGACAATAATTAAACGTAAGGAAAATAAGGATTTTTCTATTAGGGACAAATTGTTATTTTTATAGGACTAGTAAAGGAAACCTGATATCTGAGCAGAGAAGAATGTTGTGACTATCTTGAAAAATGTTTTTTTCTTTTTTTTTTTTTTTTTTTGGTGGTCTTGAGAAACAGCAAGGAGACTTGTGACTGGGCATAGTGAACAAGAGAGAAATAAGTGGGAAGTCACAAGTAAAGTGTGCCAACGTTTTTCTAGATTGGTGTAAGGTCATGTGTTTTAGTCTCTGTGAGATGGGAATCTAACTGAGTTTTTACTGAACAGTGAGGTGACTTGAAATAAGTTTTAAGAGGATTATTTTAGCTGCTATACTTAACATAGACTGCAAGGAGACAGATATGAAAACAAAAAAATTAACTAACCGAGTAACTCATGCTTTGTATCTTTGAGGGAGTGGTGGCATTTAGGTGGAGATTTAGGAGTCAGAATTGTTATGTATTTTGAAGATGGAGTCCACAGGATTTATTTAGTATTTGCTTATGTTTTAGATTGAGAGATGAGAGAAATAGAGAATCAATCATAATACTAAGTTTTTGACCTAGAACAGTCAGTTGGTAATCTGATTGAATCAAAAGTTAGCTCTTAGAATAGAGTAATCACCACTGGCTAAAGGAAGATCAAGGAACTTCAACTTACTCCTGTCACTGAATTTCTTATTCTATACGTGTTCTCAAGACTGAAGATAAAACAGATGTTATGAAGTTCTAGACAGTTAATAAAAGGAACAAAAATATTCAAAATGGCTTTAACTGGACGGAAAACATATGAAGATATACTATATTATACAGCAAAAATATAAAAATTAGAGGCTTAGCTGACCAAGAAACTTCTATTTTTATCAGACCCATGTTTAAATGATTTTCTATAAGTGAAGTTACATTTAGAGAGGCAGAAGAAGCATATGACTATTAATTTTTTAAAAAAATTCTCTTTGTTCTAAAATCAGAATCATTGTTAGCTGTGATCTAATAAAGGTAATAGGAGAAGATTGGGAGAAGAATTAGTCTGAGAACAAATCACAGTCATTAATTCATAGCATTTTACACATTTCAACATGTATTTGTAAGATGCTTAGTATTATTTATGCACAAGCATCTGTAATTCAATTTGTTAGAGAATAATTATGTATGTTGCTCTTAAACAGTTCCTAAATTAGAGATTCTGTAATTATCTATTTGTATTGTAAAAAAATACTCTGAAGTCTTACACATGTAACTGCATTTAGGTGGCACTTGTATTTATTTGTTATATGTTTTTTGTTTAGCATATTGGTTTTGTGATCTGTTCTGTTTTATTTTGGTTAAAAGAAAGCAAAATAACACGGCATTCTTTTCTTCTCTGGTCATATAATCATTCTCTCTGCCTTTTTGAAAATTAAATATCATTAAAATGTAATGAAGTTTAAAAGTTAAATTTAAACAATACATTAAGAACATATTTTTTAAATTTTTTAATTTTTAAAGATGTGGGGTGCAATTCAGTGTTAGGTATACAAATGGTCATTATGCAGACACTCTTGTTGATGAGCCAGATTCCCAGTACTGCCAGTTTTCCTTCCCCACCCTCCTCCCAGCAGTTTCCTGCTACTGCCAATACTTTTCTTATAGTATTACGATAATTGTTCAAGGTCCACTTATGAGAGAGAGCAAGTGATACTCAGTTCTTTGTTTTTATGAAAGATCATTCAGTATTATATACTCTAAGTCCACCCAGGTTGCAGTGAAGTTCATGATTTTGTTCTTCTTTATGGCTGAGTAATATTCCATTGTGTATATGTACCACATTTTTTTAATCCAGTCCTCTTTTGATGGGCAGCACGGTTGGTTCTATGTTCTTGCAACTGTGAACAATGCTGAGATCAACATATGTGTGCAGGTATCTTTTTTGTAGAGTGGCTTGAGTTCTTCTTGGTATATTTCCAGAAGGGGGATTGCAGGGTTGTACAGAAAATCAATTTTTAGTTCTTTTAGGAATTGCCACACTGTCTTCCACAGAGGTTGTACTGGTTTACTCCTACCAACAGTGTAGAAGTGTTCCCTTTTTGCCATATCCTCTGCAGCATCTGTTGTTTATTGAGTTATTGATGATAGCCATCTGACTGGAGTTAGGTCGTATCTCAGTATAGTTTTAATTTGCATTTCTTTGATGACTAGTGAGGTTGAGCATTTTTTCATGTATCTGTTGGCTGCTCGTATGTCTTCTTTTGAGTACTGTCTATTCATATCTTTTGCCCACATTGTAAAGGGGCTGGGTTTTTTGTTTTGTTTTGTTTTGTTTCCATCACATTTGAGTTTCTTGTAGATCCTAGATGACAGGGCTTTGTCAGATACACAGTTGGCAAATATTTTTTTCCAGTCTGTGGGCTGTCTAGCTGCTCTCTTGATGGTTTCTTTGGCATTGCAGAAGCTTGTCAGTTTGATGAGGTCCTGCTTGTCTATCGTATCTCTATGGTGTAAGCAAATGGGCTTTTGATCAGAAATCAGTTGCCACTTCCAATTTCCTTAAGGGTTTCTCCTGCATTTTCTAGAGTTCTTATAGTTTGGGGTTTTACATTTAGGTCTTTGATTCATTTAGAGTTGATTTTTGTGTATGGCAATACGTAAGAATCTTGTTTTAATCTTCTGCATGTGGTCTGCCAGTGTTCCCAGCACCATTTACTGAAGATGTTCTCCTGTCCCCTGTGGTCGGTAGTGGAGACTTTGTTGAAGATGAGCTGGTTGAGAAACTGAGGTTTTGCTTTTGGAATCTCTATCCTGTTCCATTGGTCTGTATGTCTGTTCTTGTACCAATATTAGACTGTTTTGATTATTGTAGCTTTATAATAGAGTTTAAAGTCTGGGAGTGTGACATGTTCTGTTTTGCTTTTTTTTTTTTTTTTTTTTTTTTTTGCTGAGGATTGTTTTGGTAATTCATGGTGCTTTATGTTTCCATATGAATTCCTGTATTGTCGTTTCCAAGTCTAAGAAGAATGCTGCTGACAATAACGGTATTGTGTTAAATCTGTAGATTGCCTTGGGTAGGATGGACATCTTAACAATTTTTATTCTTCTAATCAATGAGCATGGGGTATTTTTCCATTTGTTTGTGTCATTTTTTATTTCTTTGAGCAGTGTTTTGTAGTTTTAATTGTAAAGTTCTTTCACATCTCTGGTTAGGAAGATGCCAAGGTTTTTTTTTTTTTTTTTTTTTCCCTGCCTATTGCGAACAGGATTGTGCTTTTTTTGGGAGGGGGGTAAATTTCTGCTGTGTAAACCACCCCGTCTGTAGTATTTTGTTTGCCCTAACAAACTCCTACAGGTGTGAGTATCAGGAGATTGGGATCACTTGGGGCCATCCTAGAAAGCTGCCTATCA